>NC_141873.1:86638734-86790249 GCF_056163025.1 Triticum urartu
GAAGAGTTGTATATGATGCAACCGGAAGGTTTTGTCGATCCAAAGGGAGCTAACAAAGTGTGCAAGCTCCAGCGATCCATTTATGGACTGGTGCAAGCCTCTCGGAGTTGGAATAAATGTTTTGATAGTGTGATCAAAGCATTTGGTTTTTTTACAGACTTTCGGAGAAGCCTGTATTTACAAGAAAGTGAGTGGGAGCTCTGTAGCATTTCTGATATTATATGTGGATGACATATTATTGATTGGAAATGATATAGAATTTCTGGATAGCATAAAAGGATACTTGAATAAGAGTTTTTGAATGAAAGACCTCGGTGAAGCTGCTTACATATTAGGCATTAAGATCTATAGAGATAGATCAAGACGCTTAATTGGACTTTCACAAACAACATACCTTGACAAAATTTTGAAAAAGTTCAAAATGGATCAAGCAAAGAAAGGATTCTTGCCTGTGTTACAAGGTGTGAAATTGAGTAAGACTCAATGCCCGACCACTGCAGAAGATAGAGAGAATATGAAAGATGTTCCCTATGCATCAGCGATAGGATCTATCATGTATGCAATGCTGTGTACCAGACCTGATGTGTGCCTTGCTATAAGTCTAGCAGGAAGGTACCAAAGTAATCCAGGAGTGGATCACTGGACAGCGGTCAAGAACATCCTGAAATACCTGAAAAGGACTAAGGATATGCTTCTCGTATATGGAGGTGACAAAGAGCTCATGGTAAAAGGTTACGTTGATGCAAGCTTTGACACTGATCCGGACGATTCTAAATCACAAACCGGATACGTGTTTACATTAAACGGTGGAGCTGTCAGTTGGTGCAGTTCTAAACAAAGCGTCGTAGCGGGATCTACATGTGAAGCGGAGTACATAGCTGCTTCGGAAGCAGCAAATGAAGGAGTCTAGACGAAGGAGTTCATATCCGATCTAGGTGTCATACCTAGTGCATCGGGTTCAATGAAAATCTTTTGTGACAATACTGGTGCAATTGCCTTGGCAAAGGAATCCAGATTTCACAAAAGGACCAAACACATCAAGAGACGCTTCAATTCCATCCGAGATCTAGTCCAGGTGGGAGACATAGAGATTTGCAAGATACATACGGATCTGAATGTTGCAGACCCATTGACTAAGCCTCTTCCACGAGCAAAACATGATCAGCACCAAAGCTCCATGGGTGTTAGAATCATTACAGTGTAATCTAGATTATTGACTCTAGTGCAAGTGGGAGACTGAAGGAAATATGCCCTAGAGGCAATAATAAAGTTATTATTTATTTCCTTATATCATGATAAATGTTTATTATTCATGCTAGAATTGTATTAACCGGAAACATAATACATGTGTGAATACATAGACAAACAAAGTGTCACTAGTATGCCTCTACTTGACTAGCTCATTAATCAAAGATGGTTATGTTTCCTAACCATGAACAAAGAGTTGTTATTTGATTAACGAGGTCACATCATTAGTTGAATGATCTGATTGACATGACCCATTCCATTAGCTTAGCACCCGATCGTTTAGTATGTTGCTATTGCTTTCTTCATGACTTATACATGTTCCTATGACTATGAGATTATGCAACTCCCGTTTGCCGGAGGAACACTTTGGGTGCTACCAAACGTCACAACGTAACTGGGTGATTATAAAGGAGCATTACAGGTGTCTCCAAAGGTAGATGTTGGGTTGGCGTATTTCGATATTAGGATTTGTCACTCCGATTGTCGGAGAGGTATCTCTGGGCCCTCTCGGTAATGCACATCACTTAAGCCTTGCAAGCATTGCAACTAAATGAGTTAGTTGCGGGATGATGTATTACAGAACGAGTAAAGAGACTTGCCGGTAACGAGATTGAACTAGGTATTGGAATACCGACGATCGAATCTCGGGTAAGTAACATACCGATGACAAAGGGAACAACGTATGTTGTTATGCGGTCTGACCGATAAAGATCTTCGTAGAATATGTAGGAGCCAATATGGGCATCCAGGTCCCGCTATTGGTTATTGACCGGAGACGTGTCTCGATCATGTCTACATTGTTCTCGAACCCGTAGGGTCCGCACGCTTAAGGTTACGATGACAGTTATATTATGAGTTTATGCATTTTGATGTACCGAAGGTTGTTCGGAGTCTCGGATGTGATCACGGACATGACGAGGAGTCTCGAAATGGTCGAGACATAAAGATTGATATATTGGAAGCCTATGTTTGGATATCGGAAGTGTTCCGGGTGAAATCGGGATTTTACCGGAGTACCAGGAGGTTACCGGAACCCCCCGGGAACCATATGGGCCTTGATGGGCCTTAGTGGAAAGGAGAAAGGGGCAGCCCAAGGTGGCCGCGCGCCTCCCCCCTTCCCCTAGTCCTATTAGGACTAGGAGAGGTGGCCGGCCCCCCTCTCTCTCTTCCCCCCCTCAAGGAGTCCTATTCCAACTAGGATTGGGGGGGGGGAATCCTACTCCCAGAGGGAGTAGGACTCTCCTGGCGCGCCTCCTATGGCCGGCCAGCCTCCCCCCTCTAGTCCTTTATATACTGAGGCAGAGGCACCCCAGAAACACACAAGTTGATCCACGTGATCTATTCCTTAGCCGTGTGCGGTGCCCCCAGCCACCATAGTCCTCGATAATACTGTAGCGGAGTTTAGGCGAAGCCCTGCTGCTGTAGTACATCAAGATCGTCACCACACCGTCGTGCTGATGGAACTCTTCCCTGACACTTTGCTAGATCGGAGTCCGGGGATCGTCATCGAGCTGAACGTGTGCTCGAACTCGGAGGTGCTGTAGTTTCGGTGCTTGATTGGTTGGATCGCGAAGACGTACGACTACTTCCTCTACGTTGTGTCAACGCTTCCGCAGTCGGTCTGCGTGGGTACGTGGACAACTCTCTCCCCTCTCGTTGCTATGCATCACATGATCTTGCGTGTGCGTAGGAATTTTTTTTAAATTACTACGTTCCCCAACATCACGTAGCGGTGCATCAAGGACATATGCTTTCCTGGCAGCTATGAGGATAATCCTCAGGTTACGGACCCAGTCCGTGTAGTTGCTGCCATCGTCTTTCAGCTTGGTTTTCTCTAGGAACGCGTTGAAGTTGAGGGCAACATTAGCGTGGGCCATTTGATCTACAAGACATATTGCAAAGATTTTAGACTATGTTCATGATAATTAAGTTCATCTAATCAAATTATTTAATGAACTCCACTCAGATACACATCCCTCTAGTCATCTAAGTGATACATGATCCGAGTCAACTAGGCCGTGTCCGATCATCACGTGAGACGGACTAGTCATCATCGGTGAACATTTTCATGTTGATCGTATCTTCTATACGACTCATGTTCGACCTTTCGGTCTTCTGTGTTCCGAGGCCATGTCTGTACATGCTAGGCTCGTCAAGTCAACCTAAGTGTATTGCGTGTGTAAATCTAGCTTACACCCGTTGTATGCGAACGTTAGAACCTATCACACCCGATCATCACGTGGTGCTTCGGAACAACGGACCTTAGCAACGGTGCACAGTTAGGGGGAACACTTTCTTGAAATTATTGTGAGGGACCATCTTATTTATGCTACCATCGTTCTGAGCAAATAAGATGTAAAACATGATAAACATCACATGCAATCAAATAGTGACATGATATGACCAATATCATTTTGCTCCTTTTGATCTCCATCTTCGGGGCGCCATAATCATCAATGTCACCGGCATGACACCATGAGCTCCATCATCAGGATCTCCATCATCGTGTCTTCATGAAGTTGCCTCGCCAACTATTACTTCTACTACTATGGCTAATGGTTAGCAATAAAGTAAAGTAATTACATGACGTTTATGTTGACACGCAGGTCATAAATAAATTAAGAAAACTCCTATGGCTCCTGCCGGTTGTCATACTCATCGACTTGCAAGTCGTGATTCCTATTACAAGAACATGATCAATCTCATACATCACATATATCATTCATCACATCCTTTTGGCCATATCACATCACACGGCATATGCTACAAAAACAAGTTAGACGTCCTCTAATTGTTGTTGCAAGTTTTTTACATGGCTGCTATAGGTTTCTAGCAAGAACGTTTCTTACCTACACCAAAACCACAACGTGATATGCCAATTTCTATTTACCCTTCATAAGGACCCTTTTCATTGAATCCGATCCGACTAAAGTGGGGGAGACAGACACCCGCTAGCCACCTTATGCAACTAGTGCATGTTAGTCGGTGGAACCAGTCTCACGTAAGCGTACGTGTAAGGTCGGTCCGGGCCGCTTCATCCCACGATGCCGCCGAATCAAGATAAGACTAGTAATGACAAGTAAATTGACAAAATCGACGCCCACAACAACTTGTGTTCTACTCATGCATAGAAACTACGCATAGACCTAGCTCATGATGCCACCGTTGGGGATCGTAGCAGAAATTTAAAATTTTCTACGCATTACCAAGATCAATCTATGGAGTCATCTAGCAACGAGAGGGAGAGGAGTGCATCTACATACCCTTGTAGATCACGAGCGGAAGCGTTCAAGAGAATGGGGTTGATGGAGTCGTGCTCGTCGTTATCCAAATCACCGATGATCCTAGCACCGAACGGACGGGACCTCCGCGTTCAACACACTTACGGAGTGGAGACGTCTCCCGCACCTTGATCCAGCAAGGAGGAGGGAGAGGTTGAGGAAGAGAGCTCCAACAGCAGCACGACGGCGTGGTGGTGGTGGAGCGGCAGTACTCCGGCAGGGCTTCGCCAAGCTCTTAACGGAGGAGGAGAGGTGCTGTGGAGGGGAGGGGCTGCGCCTTTGATGTGGTGTGCAGTGTTGGGGAACGTAGTAATTTCAAAAAAATTCCTACGCACACGCAAGATCATGGTGATGCAAAGCAATGAGAGGGGAGAGTGTTGCCTACATACCAACGCAGATCGACTGCGGAAGCGATCACACAACGTAGAGGAAGTAGTCGTACGTTTTCCCGATCCGACCGATCCAAGCACCGTTACTCCGGCACCTCCGAGTTCTTAGCACATGTACAGCTCGATGACGATCCCCGGGCTCCGATCCAGCAAAGCGTCAGGGAAGAGTTCCGTCAGCACGACGGCGTGGTGACGATCTTGATGTTCTACTCTCGCAGGGCTTCGCCTAAGCACCGCTACAATATGATCGAGGTGGAATATGGTGGCAGGGGGCACCGCACACGGCTATGGAACGATCACGGGGATCAATTGTGTGTCTAGAGGTGCCCCCTGCCCCTGTATATAAAGGAGCAAGGGGGGAGAGGTGCGGCCAGCCTTGGGGCACGCCAGGAGGAGTCCTACTCCCTCTGGGAGTAGGATTCCCCCCCAATCCTAGTTGGAATAGGAACCCTCAAGGGGGGGGAAAGAGAGAGAGGGGGGCCGACCACCTCTCCTAGTCCTAATAGGACTAGGGGAGGGGGGAGGCGCGCGGCCACCTAGGGCTGCCCCTTTCTCCTTTCCACTAAAGCCCACTAAGGCCCATTTAGCTCCCGGGGGGTTCCGGTAACCTCCCGGTACTCCGGTAAAATCCTGATTTCACCCGGAACACTTCCGATATCCAAACATAGGCTTCCAATATATCAATCTTTATGTCTCGACCCTTTCGAGACTCCTCGTCATGTCCGTGATCACATCTGGGACTCCGAACAACCTTCAGTACATCAAAATGCATAAACTCATAATAACTATCATCGTAACGTTAAGCGTGCGGACCCTACGGTTCGAGAACAATGTAGACATGATTGAGACACTTCTCCGGTCAATAACCAATAGCGGTACCTGGATGCCCATATTGGCTCCTACATATTCTACGAAGATCTTTATCGGTCAGACCGCATAACAACATACGTTGTTCCCTTTGTCATCGGTATGCTACTTGCCCGAGATTCGATCGTCGGTATCCAATACCTAGTTCAATCTCGTCACCGGAAAGTCTCTTTACTCGTTCTGTAATACATCATCCCGCAACCAACTCATTAGTTGCAATGCTTGCAAGGCTTATGTGATGTGCATTACCGAGAGGGCCCCAAAGATACCTCTCCGACAATCGGAGTGACAAATCCTAATCTCGAAATACGCCAACCCAACATCTACCTTTGGAGACACCTGTAGAGCTCCTTTATAATCACCCTTTTACGTTGTGACGTTTGGTAGCACACAAAGTGTTCCTCCGATAAACGGGAGTTGCATAATCTCATAGTTTATAGGAACATGTATATGTCATGAAGAAAAGCAGTAGCAACATACTAAACGATCGGGTGCTAAGCTAATGGAATGGGTCATGTCAATCAGATCATTCACCTAATGATGTGATCCCGTTAATCAAATAACAACTCTTTGTCCATGGATAGGAAACATAACCATCTTTGATTAACGAGCTAGTCAAGTAGAGGCACACTAGTGACACTCTGTTTGTCTATGTATTCACACATGTATTATGTTTCCGGTTAATACAATTCTAGCATGAATAATAAACATTTATCATGAAATAAGGAAATAAATAATAACTTTATTATTGCCTCTAGGGCATATTTCCTTCAGTCTCCCACTTGCACTAGAGTCAATAATCTAGATCACATCACCATGTGATTAACATCGATAGTTCACATCATCATGTGATTAACACCCATAGTTCACATCGCCATGTGACCAACACCCAAAGGGTTTACTAGATTCAGTAATCTAGTTCACATCGCTATGTGATTAACACCCAAGGAGTACTAAGGTGTGATCATGTTTTGCTTGTGAGAGAATCTTAGTCAACGGGTCTGCCACATTCAGATCCGCATGTATTTTGCAAATTTCTATGTCAACAATGCTCTGCATGGAGCTACTCTAGCTAATTGCTCCCACTTTCAATATGTATCTAGACCGAGACTTAGAGTCATCTATATTAGTGTCAAAACTTGCATCGGCGTAACCCTTTACGACGAAACTTTTTTTTTTTCACTTCCATAATCGAGAAACATATCCTTATTCCACTAAGGATAATTTTGACCGCTATCCAGTGATCTACTCCTAGATCACTATCGTACTCCCTTGCCAAACTCAGTGGTAGGGCATACTATAGATCTGGTATACAGCATGGCATACTTTATAGAACCTATGATTGAGGCATAGGGAATGACTTTCATTCTCTTTCTATCTTCTGCCGTGGTCGGGCTTTGAGTCTTACTCAACTTCACACCTTGTAACACAGGCAAGAAACCTTTTCTTTTACTGTTCCATTTTGAACTACTTTAAAATCTTGTCAAGGTATGTACTCATTGAAAAAACTTATCAAGTGTCTTGATCTATCTCTATAGATCTTGATACTCAATATGTATGCAGCTTCACCGAGGTCTTTCTTTGAAAAACTCCTTTCAAACACTCCTTTATGCTTTGCTGAATAATTCTACATTATTTCCGATCAACAATATGTCATTCACATATACTTATCAGAAATGTTGTAGTGCTCCCACTCACTTTCTTGTAAATACAGGCTTCACCGCAAGTCTGTATAAAACTATATGCTTTGATCAACTTATCAAAGCGTATATTCCAACTCCGAGATTCTTGCACTAGTCCATAGATGGATCGCTGGAGCTTGCATATTTAGTTAACACCTTTAGTATCGACAAAACCTTCTAGTTGCATCGTATACAACTCTTCTTTAGTAAATCCATTAAGGAATGCAGTTTTGTTTATCCATTTGCCAGATTTCATAAAATGCGGCAATTGCTAACATGATTCGGACAGACTTAAGCATAGATACGAGTGAGAAAATCTCATCGTAGTCAACACCTTGAACTTGTCGAAAACCTTCTGCGACAATTCTAGCTTTGTAGATAGTAACACTACTATCAGCGTCCGTCTTCCTCTTGAAGATCCATTTATTTTCTATGGCTTGCCGATCATCGGGCAAGTCAACCAAAGTCCATACTTTGTTCTCATACATGGATCATATCTCGGATTTCATGGCTTCAAGCCACTTTGCGGAATCTGGGCTCACCATCGCTTCTTCATAGTTCGTAGGTTCATCATGATCTAGTAGCATGACTTCCAGAACAGGATTACCGTACCACTCTGGCGCGGATCTTACTCTAGTTGATCTACGAGGTTCAGTAGTATCTTGTTCTGAAGTTTCATGATCATCATCATTAGCTTCCTCACTAACTGGTGTAGGTGTCACAGAAACAGTTTTCTGTGATGTACTACTTTCCAATAAGGGAGCAGGTACAGTTACCTCGTCAAGTTCTACTTTCCTCCCACTCACTTCTTTCGAGAGAAACTCTTTCTCCAGAAAGTTTCCGAATTTAGCAACAAAAGTCTTGCCTTCGGATCTGTGATAGAAGGTGTATCCAATAGTTTCCTTTGGATATCCTATGAAGACGCACTTCTCCGATTTGAGTTTGAGCTTATCAGGATGAAACTTTTTCATATAAGCATCGCAACCCCAAACTTTAAGAAACGAAAGCTTAGGTTTCTTGCCAAACCATAGTTCACATGGTGTCGTCTCAACGGATTTAGATGGTGCCCTATTTAATGTGAATGCAGCTGTCTCTAATGCATAATCCCAAAACGATAGTGGTAGATCGGTAAGAGACATCATAGATTGCACTATATCCAATAAAGTACGGTTATGACGTTCGGACACACCATTATGCTGTGGTGTTCCATGTGGCATGAGTTTGTGAAACTATTCCACATTGTTTTAATTGAAGACCAAACTCGTAACTCAAATATTTGTCTCCGCGATCAGATCGTAGAAACTTTATTTTCTTGTCACGATGATTTTCCACTTCACTCTGAAATTCTTTGAACTTTTCAAATGTTTCAGACTTATGTTTCATCAAGTAGATATACCCATATCTGCTCAAATCATCTGTGAAGTTCAGAAAATAACGATACTTGCCGTGAGCCTTAACACTCATCGGACCGCATACATGAGTATGTATTATTTCCAATAAGTCAGTTGCTCGCTCCGGAGAACGGAGTCTTAGTCATCTTGCCCATGAGGCATGGTTCGCAAGCATCAAGTGATTCATAATCAAGTGATTCCAAAATCCCATCAGCATGGGGTTTCTTCATGCGCTTTACACCAATATGACCTAAACGGCAGTGCTACAAATAAGTTGCACTATCATTATTAACTTCGCATCTTTTGGTTTCAATATTATGAATATGTGTATCACTACGATCGAGATCCAATGAACTTGTTTCATTGGGTGTATGACCATCGAAGGTTTTATTCATGTAAACAGAACAACAATTATTCTCTGACTTTAATGAATAACCGTATTGCAATAAACATGATCAAATCATATTCATGCTCAACACAAAAACCAAATAACACTTATTTAGGTTCAACACTAATCCCGAAAGTATAGGGGAGTGTGCGATGATGATCATATCAATCTTGGAACCACTTCCAACACACATCGTCACTTCACCCTTAACTAGTCTCTGTTTATTCTGCAACTCCAGTTTCGAGTTACTAATCTTAGCAACTGAACTAGTATCAAATACTGAGGGGTTGCTATAAACACTAGTAAAGTACACATCAATAACATGTATATCAAATATACTTATGTTCACTTTGCCATCCTTCTTATCTGCTAATCACTTGGGGTAGTTCCGCTTCCAGTGACCAGTCCCTTTGTAGTAGAAACACTTAGTCTCAGGCTTAGGGCCAGACTTGGGCTTCTTCACTTGCGCAGCAACTTGCTTGCCGTTCTTCTTGAAGTTCCCCTTCTTCCCTTTGCCCTTTTATTGAAACTAGTGGTCTTGTCTACCATCAACACTTGATGCTCTTTCTTGATTTCTACCTTCGTCGATTTCAACATCACGAAGAGCTTGGGAATCACTTTAGTCATCCCTTGCATATTATAGTTCATCACGAAGTTCTACTAACTTGGTGATGGTGACTAGAGAATTCTGTCAATCACTATTTTATCTGGAAGATTAACTCCTACTTGATTCAAGCGATTGTAGTACCTAGACAATCTGAGCACATGCTCACTAGTTGAGCGATTCTCCTCCATCTTTTAGCTATAGAACTTGTTGGAGACTTCATATCTCTCAACTCAGGTATTTGCTTGAAATATTAACTTCAATTCCTGGAACATCTCATATGGTCCATGAAGTTCAAAACGTCTTTGAAGTCCCGATTCTAAGCCGTTAATCATGGTGCACTAAACTATCAAGTAGTCATCATATTGAGCTAGCCAAACGTTCATAACGTCTGCATCTACTCCTGCAATAGGTCTGTCACCTAGCGGTGCATCAAGGACATAATTCTTCTGTGCCGCAATGAGGATAAACCTCAGATCACGGATCCAATCCGCATCATTGCTACTAACATCTTTCAACACAATTTTTCTCTAGGAACATATCAAAATAAACATATGAAAGCAACAACGCAAGCTATTGATCTACAACATAATTTGCAAAATACTACTAGGACTAAGTTCATGATAAATTTAAGTTCAATTAATCATATTACTTAAGAACTCCCACTTAGATAGACATCCCTCTAATCTTCTAAGTGATTACGTGATCCATATCAACTAAACCATAACCGATCATCACGTGAGATGGAGTAGTTTTCAATGGTGAACATCACTATGTTGATCATATCTACTATATGATTCACGCTCGACCTTTAGGTCTCCGTGTTCCGAGGCCATATCTGCATATGCTAGGCTCGTCAAGTTTAACCTTAGTATTCCGCGTGTGCAAAACTGGCTTGCACCCGTTGTAGATGGACGTAGAGCTTATCACACCCGATCATCACATGGTGTCTAGGCACGACGAACTTTGGCAATGGTGCATACTCGGGGAGAACACTTCTTGATAATTAGTGAGAGATCATCTTAAAATGCTACCGTCAAACTAAGCAAAATAAGATGTATAAAAGATAAACATCATATGCAATCAAAATATGTGACATGATATGGCCATCATCATCTTGCGCCTTTGATCTCCATCTCCAAAGTACTATCATCATCTCTATCATCACCGGCATGACACCATGATCTCCATCATCTTGATCTATATCAATGTGTCGTCACACGGTCGTCTCGCCAACTATTGCTCTTGCAACTATTGCTATCGCATAGCGATAAAGTAAAGCAATTATTTGGCGCTTGCATCTTATGCAATATAGAGACAACCATAAGGCTTTTGCCAGTTGCCGATAACTTTAACAAAACATGATCATCTCATACAACAACTTATATCTCATCACGTTTTGACCATATCACATCACAACATGCCCTGCAAAAGCAAGTTAGACGTCCTCTACTTTGTTGTTGCAAGTTTTACATGGCTGCTACGGGCTTAAGCAAGAACCAATCTTACCTACGCATGAAAACCACAACGATAGTTTGTCAAGTTGGTGCTGTTTTAACCTTCGCAAGGACCGGGCGTAGCCACACTCAGTTCAACTAAAGTTGGAGAAACTGTCACCCGCTAGCCACCTTTGTGCAAAGCACGTCGGGAGAACCGGTCTCGCGTAAGCGTACGCGTAATGTCGGTCCGGGCCGCTTCATCCAACAATACCGCCGAACCAAAGTATGACATGCTGGTAAGCAGTATGACTTATATCGCCCACAACCCACTTGTGTTCTACTCGTGCATATAACATCAACACATAAAACCTATGCTAGGATGCCGCTGTTGGGGAACATAGTAATTTAAAAAAATTTCCTACGCACACGCAAGATCATGGTGATGCAAAGCAACGAGAGGGGAGAGTGTTGCCTACGTACCAACGCAAACCGACTGCGGAAGCGATCACACAACATAGAGGAAGTAGTCGTACGTTTTCCCGATCCGACCGATCCAAGCACCGTTATTCCGGCACCTCCGAGTTCTTAGAACACATACAGCTCGATGACGATCCCCGGGCTCCGATCCAGCAAAGCGTCGGGGAAGAGTTCCGTCAGCACGACGGCGTGGTGACGATCTTGATGTTCTACTCTCGCAGGGCTTCGCCTAAGCACCGCCACAATATGATCGAGGTGGAATATGGTGGCAAGGGGCACCGCACATGGCTATGGAACGATCACGGGGATCAATTGTGTGCCTAGAGGTGCCCCCTGCCCCTGTATATAAAGGAGCAAGGGGGGAGAGGTGCGGCCAGCCTTGGGGCGCGCCAAGAGGAGTCCTACTCCCTCTGGGAGTAGGATTCCCCCCCCCAATCCTAGTTGGAATAGGAATCCTCAAGGGGGGGAAAGAGAGAGAGGGGGGCCGGCCACCTCACCTAGTACTAATAGGAGTAGGGGAGGGGGGAGGCGTGCGGCCACCTAGGGCTGCCCCTTTCTCCTTTCCACTAAAGCCCACTAAGGCCCATTTAGCTCCCGGGGAGTTCCGGTAACCTCCCGGTACTCCGGTAAAATCCTGATTTCACCCGGAACACTTCCGATATCCAAACATAGGCTTCCAATATATCAATCTTTATGTCTCGACCCTTTCGAGACTCCTCGTCATGTCCGTGATCACATCCGGGACTCCGAACAACCTTCGGTACATCAAAATGCATAAACTCATAATAACTATCATCGTAACGTTAAGCGTGCGGACCCTACGGTTTGAGAACAATGTAGACATGATTGAGACACTTCTCCGGTCAATAACCAATAGCGGGACCTGGATGCCCATATTGGCTCCTACATATTCTACGAAGATCTTTATCGGTCAGACCGCATAACAACATACGTTGTTCCCTTTGTCATCGGTATGCTACTTGCCCGAGATTCGATCGTCGGTATCCAATACCTAGTTCAATCTCGTTACCGGCAAGTCTCTTTACTCGTTCTGTAATACATCATCCCGCAACCAACTCATTACTTGCAATGCTTGAAAGGCTTATGTGATGTGCATTACCGAGAGGGCCCCAGAGATACCTCTCCGACAATCGGAGTGACAAATCCTAATCTCGAAATACGCCAACCCAACATCTACCTTTGGAGACACCTGTAGAGCTCCTTTATAATCACCCTTTTACGTTGTGACGTTTGGTAGCACACAAAGTGTTCCTCCGGTAAACGGGAGTTGCATAATCTCATAGTTTATAGGAACATGTATATGTCATGAAGAAAAGCAGTAGCAACATACTAAACGATCGGGTGCTAAGCTAATGGAATGGGTCATGTCAATCAGATCATTCACCTAATGGTGTGATCCCGTTAATCAAATAACAACTCTTTGTCCATGGTTAGGAAACATAACCATCTTTGATTAACGAGCTAGTCAAGTAGAGGCACACTAGTGACACTCTGTTTGTCTATGTATTCACACATGTATTATGTTTCCGGTTAATACAATTCTAGCATGAATAATAAACATTTATCATGAAATAAGGAAATAAATAATAACTTTATTATTGCCTCTATGGAATATTTCCTTCATGCAGCCCTCCCCTTGCCCCTCTATTTATAGGGGAAGGGGGAAGGGGGTCGGCCCCCTCTAGATGAGATCTAGAGGGGGGGGGGGCGACGGCCAAGGGGAGGGACTTGCCCCCCAAGCACGGGGGCGCCCCCTCTAGGGTTTCCCCCGCAATCCTAGGCGCATGGGCCCAAGGGGGGATGCGCCCAGCCCTCCAAGGGCTGGTTCCCTTTACTCTACGGCCCATGAGGCCCTCTGAGAGAGGTGGCCCCTCCCGGTGGACCCCCGGAACCCCTCTGGTGGCCCCGGTACAATACCGATATGCCCCCGAACTTTTCCGGTGACCGTATGACAACTTCCCACATATAAATCTTCACCTCCGGACCATCCCGGAACTCCTCGTGACGTCCGGGATCTCATCGGGACTACGAACAACATTCGGTAATCACATACAAGTCTTCCTAATAACCCTAGTGTCATCGAACCTTAAGTGTGTAGACCCTACGGGTTCGGGAACCATGCAGACATGATCGAGACAACTCTCCGGCCAATAACCAACAGCGGGATCTGGATACCCATGTTGGCTCCCACATGTTCCATGATGATCTCATCGGATGGACCACAATGTCGAGGATTCAAGCAATCCCGTATACAATTCCCTTTGTCAATCGGCACGTTACTTGCCCGAGATTCGATCGTCGGTATCCCAATACCTCGTTCAATCTCGTTACCGGCAAGTCACTTTACTCGTTCCGTAACACATCATCCCGTGACCAACCCTTAGTCACATTGAGCTCATTACGATGATGTCTTACCGAGTGGGCCCAGAGATACCTCTCCGTGATACGGAGTGACAAATCCCAGTCTCGATTTGTGCCAACCCAACTGACACTTTCGGAGATACCCGTAGTGCACCTTTATAGTCACCCAGTTACGTTGTGACGCTTGGCACACCCAAAGTATTCCTACAGTATCCGGGAGTTACACAATCTCATGGCCTAAGGAAAAGATACTTGACATTAGAAAAGCTTTAGCAGACGAACTACATGATCTTGCGCTATGCTTAGGATTTGGTCTTGTCCATCACATCATTCTCCTAATGACGTGATCCCGTTATCAATGACATCCAATGTCCATGGTCAAGAAACCCTAACCATCTATTGATCAACGAGCTAGTCAACTAGAGGCTCACTAGGGACATGTTGTGGTCTATGTATTCACACATGTATTACGATTTCCAGATAACACAATTATAGCATGAACAATATACAATTATCATGAACAAGGAAATATAATAATAACCATTTTATTATTGCCTCTAGGGTATATTTCCAACATTTATGTCAACATTAAACTTTTATCTTGAATCTTTCGGATCTAAATATTCATGCCACAATAAAAATAATTACATTGAAAATTATGCTAAGAAGCATTCCACATCAAAAATTCTGTTTTTATTATTTACCTACTCGAGGACGAGCAGGAATTAAGCTTGGGGGTGCTTGATACGTCTCCAACGTATCTATAATTTTGTATTGTTCCCTGCTATTATATATTCTGTTTTGGATGTTTAATTGGCTTATTTATACACTTTTATATTATTTTTGGGACTAACCTATTAACCGGAGGCCCAACCCAAATTGTTGTTTTTTGCCTATTTCAGTGTTTCGCAGAAAAAGAATATCAAACGGAGTCCAAACGGAATGAAACCTTCGGGGGCGTGATTTTTGGAACAAACGTGATCTAGAGGACTTAGAGTGAACGTCAAGCAATCAACAAGGAGGCCACGAGGCAGGGGGCGTTCCTACCCCCTGGGCGCCCTCCACCCTCGTTGGCCCCTCGTGGCTCCACCGACCTACTTCTTCCTCCTATATATACTTACATACCCCCAAACCATCGAGGAGCACGACGAAAACCTAATTCCACCACCGCAACCTTCTGTACCCGTGAGATCCCATCTTGGGGCCTTTCCCAGTGCTCCGCCGGAGGGGGCATTGATTAGGAGGGCTTCTACATCAACACCATAGCCTCTCCAATGATGTGTGAGTAGTTTACCTCAGACCTTCAGGTCCATAGTTATTAGCTAGATGGCTTCTTCTCTCTCTTTGGATCTCAATACAAAGTTCTCCTCGATTCTCTTGGAGATCTATTCGATGCAATCTTCTTTTGCGGTGTGTTTGTCGAGATCCGATGAATTGTGGGTTTATAATCAAGATTATCTATGAACAATATTTGAATCTTCTCTGAATTCTTTTATGTATGATTAGTTATCTTTGCAAGTCTCTTCAAATTATCAGTTTGGTTTGGCCTACTAGATTGATCTTTCTTGCAGTGGGAGAAGTGCTTAGCATTGGGTTCAATCTTGCGGTGCTCGATCCCAGTGACAGTAGGGGAAATGACACGTATTGTATTGTTGCCATCGAGGATAAAAAGATGGGGTTTATATCATATTGCATGAGTTTATCCCTCTACATCATGTCATCTTGCTTAAAGCGTTACTCTGTTCTTATGAACTTAATACTCTAGATGCATGCTGGATAGTGGTCGATGTGTGGAGTAATAGTAGTAGATGCAGGAAGGAGTCGGTCTACTTGTCACGGACGTGATGCCTATATACATGATCATACCTAGATATTCTCATAACTATGCTCAATTCTATCAATTGCTCGACCGTAATTTGTTTACCTACCATAATACTTATGCTATCTTGAGAGAAGCCACTAGTGAAACCTATGGCCCCCGGGTCTATTTTCCATCATATTAATCTCCCATGAACAAGCTATTTCTTTCGCTGTTTATTTTGCTTTCTTTACTTTTAGTCTTTATCATAAAAATACCAAAACTATTATCTTATCTTCTCTATCAGATCTCACTTTTGCAAGTGGCCGTGAAGGGATTGACAACCCCTTTATCGCGTAGGTTGCAAGGTTCTTATTTGTTTGTGTAGGTGCAAGGGACTTGAGCATGGCCTCCTACTGGATTGATACCTTGGTTCTCAAAAACCGAGGGAAATACTTATGCTACTTTGCTGCATCACCCTTTCCTCTTCAAGGGAAAACCAACATAGTGCTCAAGAGGTAGCACTAGCTAGTACTACTTAATTAATTACCTTGGGTCGATACCAATACAACTTTTATTTCTATTCACCTGGAACCTCTTTGACGAACTTTTGCCAACCCCTGCCCGCCGGTAAAGAAAATGAATAAAGGAGTTATTAGTTAGTTGATATCAGAAAATGATGAACTAAAGAGGCTGACATATAGTTCAATAATGATTGAAATTACCTGTTGACTATGCCCTTCATGATTTCGTAGTCACTAGCTTTTTTAAGTAGTGTGCCCAGTACTTCAACTTTTCCTTCTTCAACTTGAATGACTAAACAAGATCCAGTAGAAACTGCATGCGCACACATTTGCATGGATAAATTAAGAGGGCATGTGCATAACACTCATCAACTACCCTAAACCCTATACACTTATTAACATCTATCTAGTAAGCAAAAACAGAATTTGTAGTACAAGATAGTGTGACTCACCCGAAGTTGTAAGGAAGTAGTATATCTCGATTGGTATTGAGGCGCTTCAAGAACTCTAGCATGTTTTTCTCTATGTATGCTCGATACCATTCATATGTCCATGTCTCTTGATTAATGGTATTTGGGTCAATGAACGCAATGCCATAGTGTCCAGCTTTTTTCATTTCATAGATCTTCATCCTGCATAATACCACAAAAAAGAATATAGTGAGGATAATTACATGTAATGATCAACGAGCACTACCGCTAGCTTGAGACTTAAATTACAGAAAGAAATCACTTACAGACAATAGCAACTGATGATAGATTTGCCGAGTGCGTCTTGATTAAATAACTGAAACAGTTATGTAAACTCAACATACAGAGTTGTCTCATTGAAGTAATGCTCTGCCTTGACTTTCACCATGAGGGACTCTTGATTGGTAGTCTTGGCAATTTTCATGTACGATTCATGCAATTCATACATTCTCGTTGAGAGCTTCTTGACCTCCTTAGGCTTGACCAAAGGTTCGCCGTGGGCATATTTCCATTTTATGTCCTCCTCTCTAAGCGTATCCATGGGCTCGATCTCTATGAGTTGATAAACAGTGATACCGAGCTCTGTAGCCTGCCTTCTATACTCTTCAGTTATTACCAGCTGATCGGACGCCGGTACTCTCATGTGTTGTTACAATGAATGGGGGGATCGATTGCACTGCCTGTTCTCCCAGCTGGGGAACAGTTTTCCCGCTTTTTTGGCAGCTGCTTGGCTCGAGCTCGAGCTCGACTCCTTCTTTTGTTGTGCTCGATGTGTGATACGTCTCCAATGTATCTATAATTTTTGATTACTCCATGCTATATTATCTACTGTTTTGGAAATTATTGGGCTTTATTATCCACTTTTATATTATTTTTGGGACTAACCTATTAACCGGAGGCCCAGCCCAGAATTGCTGTGTTTTGCCTGTTTTAGGGTTTCGAAGAAAAGGAATATCAAACGGAGTCCAAACGGAATGAAACCTTTGGGAACGTGATTTTTAGGAAGATTATGATCCGGGAGACTTGGACCCTACGTCAAGAAAAGAAACAGGAGGCCACGAGGTAGGGGGGCGCGCCTACCCCCCAGGCGTGCCCTCCACCCTCGTGGGCCCCCTGTTGCTCCACTAACGTACTCCTTCCTCCTATATATACCTACGTACCCCCAAATGATCAGATACGGAGCCAAAAACCTAATTCAACCGCCGCAACTTTATGTATCCACGAGATCCCATCTTGGGGCCTGTCCCGGAGCTCCGCCGGAGGGGGCATCGATCACGGAGGGCTTCTACATCAACACCATAGCCTCTCCGATGAAGTGTGAGTAGTTTACTTCAGACCTACGGGTCCATAGTTAGTAGCTAGATGGCTTCTTCTCTCTTTTTGGATCTCAATACAATGTTCTCCCCCCTCTCTTGTGGAGATCTATTCGATGTAATCTTCTTTTTGCGGTGTGTTTGTTGAGACCGATGAATTGTGGGTTTATGATCAAGTCTATCTATGAATAATATTTGAATCTTCTCTGAATTCTTTTATGTATGATTGGTTATCTTTGCAAGTCTCTTCGAATTATCAGTTTGGTTTGGCCTACTAGATTGATATTTCTTGCAATGGGAGAAGTGCTTAGCTTTGGGTTCAATCTTTCGGTGTCCTTTCCCAGTGACAGTAGGGGCAACAAGGCACATATTGTATTGTTGCCATCGAGGATAACAAGATGGGGTTTTCTTCATATTGCATGAGTCTATCCCTCTACATCATGTCATCTTGCTTAAGGCGTTACTCAGTTTTTAACTTAATAGTCTAGATGCATGCTGGATAGCGATCGATGAGTGGAGTAATAGTAGTAGATGCAGGCAGGAGTCGGTCTACTTGTCTCGGACGTGATGCCTATATGCATGATCATACCTAGATATTCTCATAACTATGCTCAATTCTGTCAATTGCTCAACAGTAATTTGTTCACCCACCGTAGAATATTTATGCTCTCGATAGAATCCACTAGTGAAACCTATGGCCCCCGGGTCTATCTTTATTATATTAATATCCTACTACTTAGTTATTTCCTTTGCTATTTACTTTGCCTTTATTTTACTTTGCATCTTTATCATAAAAATACCAAAAATATTATCTTATCATATCTATAAGATCTCACTCTCGTAAGTGGCCTTATAGGGATTGGCAACCCCTATTTGCGTTGGTTGCGAGGATTTATTTTTTTTGTGCAGGTACGAGGGACTCACGCGTAGCCTCCTACTGGATTGATACCTTGGTTCTCAAGAACTGAGGGAAATACTTACGCTACTTTGCTGCATCATCCCTTCCTCTTCGGGGAAAACCAACGCAGTGCTCAAGAGGTAGCAAGAAGGATTTGTGGCGCCGTTGCCAGGGAGGTCTACGCAAAAGTCAACATACCAAGAACCCATCACATCCCCTTATCTCCTGCATTACATTATTTGTCATTTGCCTCTCGTTTTCCTCTCCCTCACTTCACCCTTGCCGTTTTATTCGCCCTCTCTCTCTATCCTCCCTCTCGTTCTCTATTTGCCTCTTTTTGCCCGCTTGCTTTTTGTTTGCTTGTGTGTTAATCTGCTTGCTTGTCACGATGCCTCAAGATAATACTAAATTGTGTGACTTCACCAATACCAACAACAGTGATTTTATTAGCACTTCGATTGCTCCTCTTACCGATACGGAATCTTGTGAAATTAATACTGCTTTGTTGAATCTTGTCATGAAAGATCCGTTTTCCGGCCTTCCTAGTGAAGTTGCCGCTACCCATCTAAATAGCTTCGTTGATTTGTGTGACATGCAAAATAATAAAGATGTGGATAATTATATTGTTAAATTGAAGCTATTTCCTTTTTCGCTAAGAGATCGTGCTAAAGCTTGGTTTTCGTCTTTGCCTAAAAATAGTATTGATTCATGGAATAAGTGCAAAGATGCTTTTATCTCTAAGTATTTTCCTCCTGCTAAGATCATCTCTCTTAGAAATGATATTATGAATTTTAAGCAACTTGATCATGAACATGTTGCACAAGCTTGGGAGAGAATAAAATTAATGATACGTAATTGCCCTACTCATGGTTTAAATTTATGGATGATTGTTCAGAATTTTTATGCCGGATTGAATTTTGCTTCTAGAAATCTTTCAGATTTGGCAGCGGTAGGAACTTTTATGGAAATCACTTTTGGAGATGCTACTAAACTCCTAGATAATATTATGGTTAATTATTCTCAATGGCATACTGAAAGATCTACTAATAAAAAGGTGCATGCGATAGAAGAAATTAATGTTTTGAGTGGAAAGATGGATGAAGTTATGAAATTATTTGCTAATAAGAGTGTTTCTTCTGATCCTAATGATATGCCCTTGGTCTACTTTGATTGAGAATAATAACGAATCTATGGATGTGAATTTTGTTGGTAGGAACAATTTTAGTAACAACGCGTATAGAGGAAATTTTAATCCTAGGCCTTATCCTAGTAATTCCTCTAATAATTATGGTAATTCCTACAACAATTCTTATAGAAATTATAATAAGATGCCCTCTGATTTTGAATCTAATATTAAAGAATTTATTACTTCGCAAAAGAATTTTAATGCTATGATTGAAGAAAAATTGCTTAAGATTGATGATTTGGCTAGGAACGTTGATAGAATTTCTCTTGATGTTGACTCTTTGAAACTTAGATCTATTCCGCATAAGCATGATATCAATGAGTCTCTCAAAGCCATGACAATTTCCATTGATGAGTGCAAAGAAAGAACCGCTAGGATGTGTGCTAATAAAGATGCCTTTATAAGAGCGTGTTCTTCTAGTTGCTATGAAAATAAAGATGAAGATCTAAAAGTTATTGATGTGTCCCCTATTAAATCTTTGTTTTGCAATATGAATCTTGATAATGATGGGACTGAATATGATCCACCTTCACCTAGAAGGCGTCCCAAGAATTCGGAATTTGTTGATCTTGATGCTAAATTTGATAAAAGTGGGATTGAAGAAATTAAAACCCTAGATGTTGCTAAACCCACTATTATGGATTTCAAGGAATTTAACTATGAAAATTTCTCTTTGATTAATTGTATTTCCTTGTTGCAATCCGTGCTAAATTCTCCTCACGCTTATAGTCAAAATAAAGCGTTTACTAAACATATCGTTGATGCCTTGATGCAATCTTATGAAGAAAAACTTGAATTGGAAGTTTCTATCCCTAGAAAAATTTATGATGAGTGGGAAAAAACTATTAAAATTAAAATTAAAGATCATGAATGCTATGCTTTATGTGATTTGGGTGCTAGTGTTTCCACGATTCCAAAGACTTTGTGTGATTTGTTAGGTTTCCGTGATTTTGATGATTGCTGTCTAACTTGGACCTTGCGGATTCCACTATTAAGAGACCTATGGAAAGAATTAATGATGTTATTATTATTGCTAATAGGAATTATGTGCCCATAGATTTTATTGTTCTTGACATAGATTGCAATCCTTCATGTCCTATTATTCTTGGTAGACCTTTTCTTAGAACGATTGGTGCAATTATTGATATGAAGGAAGGAAATATTAGATTCCAATTTCCATTAAGGAAAGGCATGGAACACTTTCCTGGAAAGAAAATTAAATTACCTAATGAATCTATTATGAGAGCCACTTATGGATTGCCTACCAAAGATGGCAATACCTGGATCTATTCTTGCTTGTTATGCCTAGCTAGGGGCGTTAAATGATAGCGCTTGTTGGGAGGCAACCCAATTTTATTTTTATTCCTTGATTTTTGCTCGTGTTTAGTAATAAACAATTTATATAGCCTCTGTTTTGGTTGTGTTTTTTTGTGTTTAATTAGTATTTGTGCCAAGTAGAACCGTTGGGAAGACTTGGGGAAAGTCTTGTTGAACTTGCTGTAAAAAACAGAAACTTTAGCGCTCACGAGAACTACTGCCATTTTTATTTGGAAAGTGATATTTAGTTAATTCTTTTTGCAGATGATTAATAGATAAATTCCTCAGGTCCATAAATTTATTTTAGAATTTTTGGGGTTCCAGATCTTGCGCTAGATACATATTACTACAGACTGTTCTGTTTTTGACAGATTCTTATTTTCGTGTGTTGTTTGCTTATTTTGATAAATCTATGGCTAGTAAAATATTTTATAAACCATAGAGAAGTTGGAATACAGTATGTATAACACCAATATAAATAAAGAATGAGTTAATTACAGTACCTTGAAGTGGTCTTTTATTTTCTTTCGCTAACGGAGCTCACGAGATTTTCTACTTTAAGTTTTGTGTTGTGAAGTTTTCAAGTTTTGGGTAAAGATTTGATGGATTATGGAACAAGGAGTGGCAAGAGCCTAAGCTTTGGGATGCCCATGGCACCCCAAGATAATCTAAGGACACCTAAAAGCCAAAGCTTGTGGATGCCCCGGAAGGCATCCCCTCTTTCGTCTACTTCTATCGGTAACTTTACTTGGAGCTATATTTTTATTCGCCACATGATATGTGTTTTGCTTGGAGCGTCTTGTATGATTTGAGCCTTTATTTATTAGTTTACCACAATCATCCTTGCTGTACACACCTTTTGAGAGAGCCTTACATGATTTAGAATTTGTTAGAATACTCTATGTGCTTCGCTTATATCTTTTGAGTTATATAATTTTGCTCTAGTACTTCACTTATATCTTTTAGAGCATGGTGGTGGATTTTTTTATAGAAACTATTGATCTCTGATGCTTCACTTAGATTGTTTTGAGAGTCTTTATAGCATGGTAATTTGCTTTAAATCCTAATATGCTTGGTATACAAGATTAATAATAAAACTTTCTTATGAGTGTGTTGAATACTATGATAAGTTTGATAGTTGATAATTGTTTTGAGATATGAAGATGGTGATATTAAAGTCATGCTAGTTGAGTAGTTGTGAATTTGAGAAATGCTTGTGTTAAGGTTTGTGACTCCATAGCATGCATGTATGGTGAACCGTTATGTGATGAAGTCGGAGCATGATTTATTTTTTGATTGTCTTCCTTACGAGTGGCGGTCGGGGACGAGCGATGGTCTTTTCCTACCAATCTATCCCCCTAGGAGCATGCGCGTAATTCTTTGCTTTGATAACTTGTAGATTTTTGCAATAAGTATATGAGTTCTTTATGACTAATGTTGAGTCCATGGATTATACGCACTTTTCTCACCCTTCCACCTTTGCTAGCCTCTCTAATACCGCGCACCTTTCGCCGGTATCATACACCCACCATATACCTTCCTCAAAACAGCCACCATACCTACCTATTATGGCATTTCCATAGCCATTCCGAGATATATTGCCATGCAACTTTCCACTGTTCCGTTTATTATGACACACCCCATCATTGTCATATTGCTTAGCATGATCATGTAGTCGACATCGTATTCGTGGCAAAGCCACCGTTCATAATTCTTTCATACATGTCACTCATGAGTCATTGCTCTTCCCGGTACACCGCCGGAGACATTCATATAGAGTCATATTTTGTTCTAAGTATCGAGTTGTAATTGTTGAGTTGTAAGAAAAATAAAAGTGTGATGATGATCATTATTAGAGCATTGTCCCAGTGAGGAAAGGATGATGGAGACTATGATTCCCCCACAAGTCGGGATGAGACTCCGGACGGAAAAAAAGAGAAAGAAAAGAGGCCATAAAAAAGAGAAAAGGCCCAAATAAAAAAAGAGAAAAAGAGAGAAGGGACAATGTTACTATCCTTTTACCACACTTGTGCTTCAAAGTAGCACCATGATCTTCATAGTAGAGAGTCTCTCATGTTATCACTTTCATATACTAGTGGGAATTTTTCATTATAGAACTTGGCTTGTATATTCCAATGATGGCTTCCTCAAAATGCCCTAGGTCTTCATGAGCAAGCAAGTTGGATGCACACCCACTTAGTTTCTTTTTGAGCTTTCATATACTTATAGCTCCAGTGCATCCGTTGCATGGCAATCCCTACTCACTCACATTGATATCTATTGATGGGTGTCGGTGTCAAAACCGGCGGATCTCGGGTAGGGGGTCCCGAACTGTGCATCTAGGCGGATGGTAACAGGAGGCAGGGGGCACAATGTTTTACCCAGGTTCGGGCCCTCTTGATGGAGGTAAAACCCTACGTCCTTCTTGATTAATATTGATGACATGGGTAGTACAAGAGTAGATCTACCACGAGATCAGAGAGGCTAGACCCTAGAAGCTAGCCTATGGTATGATTGTTCGTCCTACGGACTAAAACCCTCCGGTTTATATAGACACCGGAGAGGGCTAGGGTTACACAGATTCGGTTACAATGGTAGGAGATCTACATATCCGTATCGCCAAGCTTGCCTTCCACGCCAAGGAAAGTCCCTTCCGAACACGGGACGAAGTCTTCAATCTTGTATCTTCATAGTCCAGGAGTCCGGCCGAAGGTATAGTCCGGCTATCCGGACACCCCCTAATCTAGGACTCCCTCAGTAGCCCCCGAACCAGGCTTCAATGACGACGAGTCCGGCGCGCAGATTGTCTTCAGCATTGCAAGGCGGGTTCTCCAAATTCCGTGTACTAGTTGAAAATGTCCGATTTCTTGTAGCGCTCCTTGGCTTCTACGCCCAATAATGGCCGTCTTCCATGTGTCAAACAAATACGAAAAGTCAGGGTGTTTTTTTATATTTACACGCCTAGTCGCGTGAATGAGCCGCCTATTTAAGGGCACGAGGATTTAGATCCAAACCACACCTTCTCCCCTCCGCGAGTATTCATCAGAGCGTATCCGACAGAGGTCCATTATATCATGGCCGTGCGCCGCAGCTCCTCCTCTCGCCCTTCCAGCCCTCACCCTGGAGATTGGAAGAGGTGCTCCATCCCGCACAGCGAGCTAGCGACGCTCCAGACCAAGGGATTTCTCCCCCCGGCCTATATGGTCCCGGTTCGAGCCGGACTTGCCACCTATAATGGCAGAGAGCAAGCGGAGAGCGCCCCCAATCCCTCCAAAGGAGAGCGGCTATGCCTTGTTCCTTACTTAATAAGAGGGCTCGGATTTCCGATTCATCCGTTTCTCCGGGGGCTCCTGGAGTTCTATGGCCTCCAGCTGCACAACCTCACGCCTGCCTCCATATTGCATATCGCGGGCTTCGTAGGCCTTTGTGAGCTATTTTTGGGCTGCGAGGCTCATTTCGCGCTATGGAAAAGGCTATTCTACCTTGTGCCCCGTTCTAAGAAGGGGTCAATATATCAAGTGGGCGGAGCCAAAGTGTGGCGCATCACCGGGACCGGATATCTATCCGGAACCCCAAAGAAGGCGTCCGAAGACTGGCCTTTAGAATGGTTTTATATAGAGGACGTCCCGTTGCCGGATCCTGTCTGGATCGGCCTCCCTGAGTTCGACAGTGCTCCCCTAAAGAAGCACCTCAGCTGGCGTCCACGGAGCCCTCAGAGGGAAAGTGACAAGGACGTTCTTTACCTGATGGGCCAGATAAGATTGTTAGCTCATTCCGGACTTACCATGATCGGGGTCATGGCCGCATGCATCATGCGAGGGGTGCAGCCGCTTCAGTATAGAGGCCGCCCCATGTGGGACTCCAACGGGGAGGACGACGCCACCCGCCACGGCTGTAAGGGGCCGGATTCGGCTGCCGCTCTAATAAAGATCTTGTCCACTTTATACAAGGGAGAAGAGGAGGAATTTCTCCGCGTCAACCCTCAGGGTGGATTTTCTATGTACAATCCCCCAAGTTGGGTAAGTGGACACTTTTACTTGCCCATCCGTTTTATATTCCATTGTTAAATATTCAGTCTAACGACTTCAACGCAGGAACTGCGCCAGGCTGTTAAAGAAATAAACAGCCCTCCTCCACAACCCGAGGATCCAGGACGGTTCCTCGACCCGGCCTCTCAAGAGGATCTGGACTTATCTGTGGAGCTGATTGCTGGGGTGTTTCATCAATTAAGCAAGGACAACGCCTTGGTGGCCATTACGGTCGATTACCCAGGGCTACTCCCAGCCTCACAGGTAACTGAGACCGAAGTCCCAGCACTTTGAAAAGAGATCTATCCTCGCGTGTTTTCAATTGCCGTATGACAACCGTGTTTTGCAGGGGAGGTCCTTGAGACGGGAGGCCAAGCCTGCGGCGACTAGCCAACGAGGGGCGGCAAGGCCCCGCGGGCTGAAAAGAAGTGCGGTCCGGACTGAGACGCCGGCGCAAAGGTATAGCGTGCCATCTTATTCCTAGGTGTTACTCCTTCAAGGCATCCTAACGCTCGTGCTCTCTTCAGGACGAAGAGACCTCACCGGACTATATCCGGAGAGGTTGCCAATCGCGCCTCCACCAGCCAGGCTCCAAAGCCTGGTCCGGACGCGGAGGCGAACACGAGGCGCGCACCGGACGCTTCTCCGACAGAGGATGCGGACAGGCTGTCTGCCACCAATTCCGAGGTGGAGAGTGCCATGAACCACAGGCGTCGCCGGACAGTTCTTCGTGACGCTTGTTTCTCCCAAGAGGCATTGGATGCCTTCAATTCGGGAGATTCGTACCTCCGTGCCGCTCAAAATGGTCTAGCCAGAGCCACGGAGCAATATGTAAAAGACATACGGGTAAGAAAATTTTGGTAATTATATATATACCAGTAGCCCCCGAGACTTGAAACAGTTAGAATAACTGATTTAAGGATCATTTGTTATGCAGGTTCTTACAGAAAAGAATACCCTACTGTCCCAGGAGCTGGAAGAGTGCAAAGCCCAACTTGAGGCCGCACTAGCCGCGGCAGGGGAGCCCAAGGAGACCCCCTCTGGTAATATACGCTTCAAAAGATAAGTATTTTGCGAAGTGCGGCGTGGGTGCAAATCTGACAAATGAAATTGCAGATGGCGCCCGATTAAATCCGGAAGAGCAACAACTCCGACGCCAGCTAAAGGCTGGTGAGAGCGTGCTGACAAAGGTGAGGCGGGAGAAGAACGATCTCCAAGATGCCAACACCAAGCTGGGCGTTGAACTGAACGATGTTTGTGCCCAGCTGTTAGACTCCGTGAAGGAGAATCAACGACTTCGACGCGGCATATATAGTAAATGCTTAAATGAACTTTTAAAAAAGAGTTCGGCGAGGAAGTTGACTAACAGAGTAATGTCTGTAGGTATGCTAATAGGTCGTCCTGCAGAGGAAATGCCCGGTTCTACGGGTGAGCTTCTTCCCGAGCTCTCACAACTGCACGAGCGAGTTCGGCAGGTGATGCAAAGCGTCGCCCAGGCCTTGTGGCCATCCGTCTCCATGCCCGAAGGCCTTGGAGAGCTTGTAGAGAAGCTGAAGGGAGCGCGGCGGCGCTTCTGATTGTGGAAGATGTCTGCCTACCGTCGAGGCGCCAGGGAGGCCTGGGCCATGGTGAAGACGCGGTACACGAAGGCTGACCCAAACCACATGGCCGAAGTCGGGCCCGTGGGGCCCGATGGGAAGGAGATCCCTGTGAGCTTAGTATACGGCCAAGTAGAATTGGCCGCAAAGTATTCCCAACAGGACTGTAAACTAGACAGCCTGTTAGATGGTATTGAAGAGGAATACAATCAGTCAGATTGACTATGTAATTATAATTGACATGTGTAATGCCTTCTAGCCGGATTGTAGATCGTTTGTCATGGCCGACCTTTTCGCTTCAACCTCGGGACCTGATGGTCCGAAGTGTGTCCGAATACCCTCGCGGTTACATAAGAACCGGGGTATGCATGGAGACCAGGCGTAGGGGTCATTAGTTCTTGAACAGACAAGTGCCCAACTAGTTATGTTATATTACATGGTTAGTAAGAAACATCTTCCAGGGAGAATAGTTCCGTTAAGGGTTCCTTTCCCTGGGAGGCATGCCCTAAAGTGCATGGCCATTCTGCGGAAACAGACGCAGGAAAAACATCTGGGGGCGTATAGATAAATAAGTGAAAAAAGGATCGTCTTTAGTTCACCGATCGAATATTCCCTTAAGAACGCTAGCTTTCGGCTTCACCCAGTCTGAGGTACACATCCGGCTGACCCGGTAGTAACAATCGCAGAGGTGCTCCCTTTACCACCTAGCCGAACAATCAGGAACGTAGGGGTAAGCACAGGAGCCAGGCAACCCAACTTGGCCAAAACTTAAGTCATATCGATGCATATAATGGTGAATAAAAGGTACATGCGGAAGTGTGACACATGTGTTGGGCATGAAGCCCGTATAAATAAGCTTCTGTTTAAGGAAGCCCCCAGGTTTAATGAGCACGGATAGCGCATCACTGTATGAGCCTTTAAAGGCTATAAGAGAGAGAGAGGAGAAGGAGAGAAATGTAAGACAGAAAGTATATAAAAAATGGACAGAGGAAGGACACGAACATAGAGTCCGGCGCTAGGCGTAGAATCTTCGGAGACGGGCTGCGTTCCATGGGTTCTGCTCGAGTCGGTTATCCGATGTATCTCGCAGGAGGTACGCTCCACCAGTCAGGACTTGGTCAATTATGAAGGGACCTTCCCACTTGGGCTTGAGTTTGTCCTTTTTCTTATCCGGCAGGCGTAGAACTAATTCGCCAACATTGTAATTTTTGGCCCGTACTTCTCTGCTTTGGTATCTTCGAGCCTGCTGTTGATAAAATGCGGAACAGGCTTTTGCCACGTCACGCTCTTCCTCCAAGGCGTCCAAACTGTCCTGCCGATCGAACTCGGCTTCTCTTTCTTCATACATGTGCACTCGAGGTGAGTCATGAATTATGTCGCATGGCAAAACTGCCTCTGCACCGTACACCATGAAGAATGGTGTGTATCCGGTGGTGCGATTCGGCGTGGTCCGTAGCCCCCAGAGTACGGAGTCGAGCTCCTCTACCCAGTGCGTATTAGATTCCTTAAGGGACCGCACTAATCTGGGTTTGATGCCGCTCATGATAAGACCATTTGCACGTTCGACCTGACCGTTAGTTTGTGGGTGATAGACGAAAGAGCTTGATGCCCATGTTTTTGCACCAGAGTTTTACCTCGTCGGCCGTAAAGTTTGTGCTGTTATCCATGATGATGCTGTGGGGGACGCCGTAACGGTGTACAACCCCGGATATAAAGTCTATCACCGGTCCGGATTCGGCCGTCTTAACAGGCTTGGCTTCTATCCATTTGGTGAACTTATCCACCATGACCAGTAAGTATTTTTTTTGTGGGTTCCGCCTTTAAGGGGTCCAACCATGTCAAGCCCCCAGACTGCGAAGGGCCAAGTGATGGGGATAGTTTGGAGGGCGGTGGGTGGCATATGGCTTTGGTTTGCAAAAAGCTGGCAACTGACGCATCGTTGGACTAAGTCCTGGGCGTCTGCCCGGACCGTCGGCCAATAAAGGCCTGTACGGAAGGCCATGCTTACAAGGGACCGAGCTGCAGCGTGATGACCACCGAGTCCGACATGAATTTCAGCCAGGAGGTTCCGCCCTTCCTCTTTGGAGATGCACCTTTGAAGGACTCCAGTAGCACTTTTCTTATAAAGCTCTCCCTCATGGACTTTATAGGCTTTAGATCGCCGCACTATGCAGCGTGCCTCATTTTGGTCCTCGGGGAGTTCCTGCCTAGTAAGGTAGGCGAGGAATGGTTCTGTCCACGGGGCGATGACGACCATTATTACGTGGGCTGAAGGTGTTATTTCATTGGCAGAGCCTCCAATTATGTCAGAGTGTTCGGTGTTGGGCAGTGCGGTTGGGTCCAGGCTGTTATTGCCGGGTTCCCCTTCCCATACTACGGATGGCTTGAACAGCCTTTCCAAGAATATGTTGGGGGGACTACATCGCGTTTTGCACCGATGCCTGCCAGGACATCTGCCGCCTGATTATTTTCCCGGGCTATATGGTGAAATTTGAGCCCTTCGAACCGAGCTGGCATTTTTAAGATGGCTTTGCGATAAGCTGCCATTTCTGGATCCTTGGCATCAAAGTCTCCATTTATTTGGGATATTGCGAGGTTCGAGTCCCCGCGCACCTCTAGGCGTTGAATGCCATGGATACTGCCATCTGGAGACCATGTAAAAGGGCCTCATATTCGGCTGCATTGTTGGAGTCTGTGTACATTATCTGGAGTACGTATTGAACTGTGTCTCCTGTGGGGGACGTCAAAACGACGCCAGCCCCTAGACCGGCCAACATTTTGGAGCCGTCGAAGTGCATGACCCAGTTTGAATATGTGCCATACTCTTTAGGGAGTTTGGCCTCCGTCCATTCTGCGATGAAGTCGGCCAAAACTTACGACTTGATAGCTCGTCGTGGCTTGTAAGTTATCTCGAACGAGAGGAGCTCAATGGCCCATTTTGCAATCCGGCCCATCGTGTCGCGGTTGTTTATAATATCGTTAAGTGGCACTTCCGAGGCTACTGTTATTGAACACTCTTGAAAGTAGTGTCACAGCTTCCGGGATGTCATAAATACCGCGTACGCAATCTTTTGATAATGCGGGTACCGTGACTTGCACGGAGTAAGGACAGTGGACACATCGTAGACCGGCTTTTCAAGGGGGAATTTGTGTCCGTCCGTTTCTCGTTCGACGATGAGCACTACGCTTACGACCTGATGGGTCGCTGCAATGTATAATAGCATTGGTTCGCCAATGTTTGGCGCGACCAGGACTGGATTAGTTGCCAAGATGGCTTTTATTTTGTCAAGTCCAGCCGTGGCTACATCCGTCCACTCGAAGTGTTCGGTGCGCCGAAGGAGGCGGTAAAGGGGTAGGGCCTTTTTCTCCCAAGCGGGAGATAAAGCGGCTTAGAGTTGCCACGCATCTTGTTAATTTTTGTATTTGTTTGAGGTCCTTCGGGATATCCAATTGTGACAGAGCTCGGATCTTGGCTGGATTTGCTTCAATTTCTCTACTGGATACAATGAAGCCCAAGAGCTTTCCGGCTGGAATGCCGAAAACGCATTTTTCCGGGTTGAGCTTGATGTCGTATGTTCGGAGGTTACCGAATGTTAGCCTCAAGTCATCTACTAGAGATTCGACATGTCTTATTTTAACGACCACATCATCTATGTATGCCTCCATTGTTTTGCCGATCTGGTTTGCCAGACATGTCTGAATCATACGCTGATATGTTGCGCCGGCGTTTTTGAGCCCGAATGGCATTGTGTTGAAGCAGAATGGGCCGTATGGTGTGATGAATGCCGTTGCGGCTTGGTCTGACTCTGCCATCTTTATTTGATGGTAGCCGGAGTATGCGTCGAGGAAACACAACAAATCGTGTCCAGCGGTGGCGTCGATAATTTGATCGATGCGTGGGAGAGGGAAGGGATCCTTTGGGCAAGCCTTGTTAAGGTCTTTAAAATCAACGCACAGGCGCCAGGATTTGTCCTTCTTTGGTACCATCACTAGGTTTGCTAGCCAGTCCGAGTGTTTTATATCTTTGATGAATCCGACCTCTAGTAGCTTGGCTAGTTCCTCTCCCATGGCCTGTCTCTTAGGTTCGGAAAAACGCCGAAGAGCCTGTTTGACTGGCTTGAATCCTTTTAGGATATTTAAGCTGTGTTCGGCCAGCCTACGTGGGATTCCTGGCATGTCTGAAGGGTGCCAGGCGAAAATGTCCCAGTTCTCTCGTAGGAACTCTCGCAGTGCGGCGTCTACATCAGGGTTTAACTGTGCTCCGATGGAAGCTGTTTTAGTGGGGTCCGTTGGATGGACCTGGAATTTGACTATTTCGTCTGCCGGTTTAAAGGAAGTGGACTTGGATCTTTTGTCGAGTATCACATCGTCCCTATTCACCATGGAGCGCAACACAGTCAGTTCCTCAGCCACTAGGGCTTCGGATAGCGCCTTGAGGGCCAGTGCGGCTGTCTTGTTTTCGGCGCGGAGTGCTATGTTCGGATCACTAGCGAGAGTTATGATTCCGTTAGGCCCGAGCATCCTGAGCTTCATGTACCCGTAATGGGGTATTGCTTGGAAGATTGTAAACGCTTCCCGCCCTAGCAGAGCGTGATATCCGCTACTGAACAGGGCCACTTGGAACGTGACCTCTTCGGACCTGTAATTATCCGGCATGCCGAACACCACATCTAGTGTGATTTTTCCTATACAGCGTGCTTCCTGACTGGGGATTATTCCTCTAAAGGTTGTGCTGCTTCGCTCAATGCGGTTCCAGTCTATTTCCATTTTTTGAAGGGTTTCCTCATAAATGAGGTTCAATCTGCTGCCGCCATCCATAAGTACCTTGGTAAGATGAAAGCCGACCACTATTGGACTGAGGACCAATGCGGCTGGTGCTCGGGCTGTCCGGAATTTAGGTTCATCACTGGCGTTAAAAGTGATAGCCGTGTCACTCCATGGGTTTATTGTTGCTACTTGGTAGACTTTGGCAAGGCTGCGGAGTGTTCTTTTTTGCATATTATTTGATGCGAAAGTCTCGAAGACTGTTGATACCGTACTGGTGTCTCTGGGGTGGCTTTCTGTGGCTTCTGGAATTAGAAGATCTTCGCCAATTTTTGCCACCTGCCGGAGTATCTAACATGCTCTAAGGCTATGAGTTGGTGTGGCGCCCTCTGCACTGTGAATTTTACAGGGTCTATTAAGCCATCCTTCCAGCACGGATTGAACCCGGGTGTCTGGCGATGATGCACCCTTTTATTTCGGACTGGGTTTGTATTCAAGGCCGGATTGTCCCAAAATTTTATTTCGGTTTTCCAGGTGCTTTCCATCGCACAATACTTTCGTACTATGGACGCCAAGTCAGCGAAGCGTGTAATATCACGGCGACTTATGGCGTTGAGGATTCCCTTGTCCGTGCAATTATTGCAGAAGAATGAAATTGCGTCTTCCTCGCGGCAGTCCTTTATCCTGTTCATAACCAGGAGGAATCTGGCCCAGTAATGATGTACTATTTCTTCGGGCTCTTGCCTAATTTGAGATAGATCGCTTATGTACGGGTGGGTGGGTGGAATCAAATCCGAAACCTCACCCAATCTAAGACCCAGGGGCCAAGGAGTTTCCGAACTCGGAAGTTTGGATTCCTGGATGCTGCCCAATGAATCTAGCCCGTCGCCCGACTTTAAGTTCAGGTCTTGAGTGATGTCCTCCCCTCCGCGGGTATCCGGCTTGGAGGGATCGGGAATCCGGACATAGCTAGTCCTTAAGATAGATGAAGGGTCGCCGCACTATCCCTCTACCACGACAATGTGATGGATGACCTAGGGAGAGTTAATCTCTCTCAGATCGGGTTTAGGCCCAATCTGGTCGTAATCCGTAGCGACTCCCAGGGCGGCGAAGCGATCCAAGAGCTCGTTTACGGAAGAGAGTTCCATTGGATCTAGCTGCTCAGTGAATTCCGAGCTGACGTGAAAATTTCTTTCAATGACCCGAGAGGTCATCGTCGGCGCAGTAGCCGAACGGGCGGTCATAAGGAATCCACCTAGCCTGAGAGTCTGCCCGACAGCCAAAGCTCCCTTAGCAACGGGATGAGGCATCCTTCCTGATGGCGACGGCACAGAGGAACTCTCCATGAAAGCACCAATGTCGGTGTCAAAACCGGCGGATCTCGGGTAGGGGGTCCCGAACTGTGCGTCTAGGCGGATGGTAATAGGAGGCAGGGGGCACAATGTTTTACCCAGGTTCGGGCCCTCTTGATGGAGGTAAAACCCTACGTCTTGCTTGATTAATATTGATGATATGGGTAGTACAAGAGTAGATCTACCACAAGATCAGAGAGGCTAGACCCTAGAAGCTAGCCTATGGTATGATTGTTCGTCCTACGGACTAAAACCCTCCGGTTTATATAGACACTGGAGAGGGCTAGGGTTACACAGAGTCGGTTACAATGGTAGGAGATCTACATATCCGTATCGCCAAGCTTGCCTTCCACGCCAAGGAAAGTCCCTTCCGGACACGGGACGAAGTCTTCAATCTTGTATCTTCATAGTCCAGGAGTCCGGCCGAAGGTATAGTCCGGCTATCCGGACACCCCCTAATCCAGGACTCCCTCAATGGGCATCTCCATAGCCCGTTGATACGCCTAGTTTATGTGAAACTATCTTCTCCCTTTTTTGGTCTTCTCCACAACCACCACTCTATTCCACCTATAGTGCTATATCCATGGCTCACGCTCATGTATTGCGTGAAGATTGAAAAAGTTTTGAGAATGTCAAAAGTATGAAACAATTGATTGGCTTGTCATCGGGGTTGTGCGTGATTTAAATATTTTGTGTCGTGAAGATGGAGCATAGCCAGACTATATGATTTTGTAGGGATAACTTTCTTTGGCCATGTTATTTTGAGAAGACATAATTGCTTTGTTAGTATGCTTGAAGTATTATTATTTTTATGTCAATATGAACTTTTGTCTTGAATCTTTCGGATCTGAATATTCATACCACAATTAAGAATAATAACATTAAAATTATGCCAAGTAGTACTCCGCATCAAAAATTCCGTTTTTATCATTTACCTACTCAAGGACGAGCAAGAATTAAGCTTGGGGATGCTTGATACGTCTCCAACGTATCTATAATTTTTGATTGCTCCATGCTATATTATCTACTGTTTTGGACATTACTGGGCTTTATTATCCACTTTTATACTATTTTTGGGACTAACCTATTAACCGGAGGCCCAGCCCAGAATTGCTGTTTTTTGCCTGTTTTAGGGTTTCGAAGAAAAGGAATATCAAACGGAGTCCAAACGGAATGAAACCTTCGGGAACGTGATTTTTAGGAAGATTATGATCCGGGAGACTTGGACCCTACGTCAGGAAAAGAAACAGGAGGCCACGAGGTAGGGGGGCGCGCCTACCCCCCAGGCGCGCCCTCCACCCTCGTGGGCCCCCTGTTGCTCCACCGACGTACTCCTTCCTCCTATATATACCTACGTACCCCCAAACGATCAGATACGGAGCCAAAAACCTAATTCCACCGCCGCAACTTTCTGTATCCATGAGATCCCATCTTGAGGCCTGTTCCGGAGCTCCGCCAGAGGGGGCATCGATCACGGAGGGCTTCTACATCAACACCATAGCCTCTCCGATGAAGTGTGAGTAGTTTACTTCAGACCTACGGGTCCATAGTTAGTAGCTAGATGGCTTCTTCTCTCTTTTTGGATCTCAATACAATGTTCTCCCCCTCTCTTGTAGAGATCTATTCGATGTAATCTTCTTTTTGTTATGTGTGTTTGTAGAGACCGATGAATTGTGGGTTTATGATCAAGTCTATCTATGAATAATATTTGGATCTTCTCTGAATTCTTTTATGTATGATTGGTTATCTTTGCAAGTCTCTTCGAATTATCAGTTTGGTTTTTCCTACTAGATTGATCTTTCTTGCAATGGGAGAAGTGCTTAGCTTTGGGTTCAATCTTGCGGTGTCCTTTCCCAGTGACAGTAGGGGCAGCAAGGCACATATTGTATTGTTGCCATCGAGGATAGTAAGATGGGGTTTTCTTCATATTGCATGAGTCTATCCCTCTACATCATGTCATCTTGCTTAAGGCGTTGCTCTGTTTTTAACTTAATACTCTAGATGCATGCTGGATAGCGATCGATGAGTGGCGTAATAGTAGTAGATGCAGGCAGGAGTCGGTCTACTTGTCTCGGACGTGATGCCTATATACATGATCATACCTAGATATTCTCATAACTATGCTCAATTCTGTCAATTGCTCAATAGTAATTTGTTCACCCACCGTAGAATATTTATGCTCTCGAGAGAATCCACTAGTGAAACCTATGGCCCCCGGGTCTATCTTTATCATATTAATATCCTACTACTTAGTTATTTCCTTTGCTATTTCCTTTGCCTTTATTTTACTTTTCATCTTTATCATAAAAATACCAAAAATATTATCTTATCATATCTATCAGATCTCACTCTCGTAAGTGGCCTTATAGGGATTGACAACCCCTATTTGCGTTGGTTGCGAGGATTTTTTTTGTGTGCAGGTACGAGGGACTCACGCGTAGCCTCCTACTGGATTGATACCTTGGTTCTCAAAAACTAAGGGAAATACTTATGCTACTTTGCTGCATCATCCCTTCCTCTTTGGGGAAAACCAACGCAGTGCGCAAGAGGTAGCAAGAAGGATTTGTGGCGCCGTTGCCAGGGAGGTCTACGCAAAAGTCAACATACCAAGAACCCATCACATACCCTTGTCTCCCGCATTACATTATTTGTCATTTGCCTCTCGTTTTCCTCTCCCCCACTTCACCCTTGCCGTTTTATTGGCCCTCTCTCTCTATCCTCCCTCTCTTTCTCTATTTGCCTCTTTTTGCCCGCTTGCTTTTTGTTTGCTTGTGTGTTAGTTTGCTTGCTTGTCACGATGGCTCAAGATAGTACTAAATTGTGTGACTTCACCAATACCAACAACAGTGATTTTATTAGCACTTTGATTGCTCCTCTTACCGATGCGAAATCTTGTGAAATTAATATTGCTTTGTTGAATCTTGTCATGGAAGATCCGTTTTCCGGCCTTCCTAATGAAGTTGCCACTACCCATCTAAATAGCTTTGTTGATTTGTGTGACCAAAAGAAGAAAGATGTGGATAATGATATTGTTAAATTGAAGCTATTTCCTTTTTCGCTAAGAGATCGTGCTAAAGCTTGGTTTTCGTCTTTGCCTAAGAATAGTATTGATTCATGGAATAAGTGCAAAGATGCTTTTATCTCTAAGTATTTTCCTCCCGCTAAGATCATCTCTCTTAGAAATGATATTATGAATTTTAAGCAACTTGATCATGAACATGTTGCACAAGCTTGGGAGAGAATAAAATTAATGATACATAATTGCCCTACTCATGGTTTAAATTTATGGATGATTGTTCAGAATTTTTATGCCGGATTGAATTTTGCTTCTAGATATCTTTTAGATTCGGCAGCGGTAGGATCTTTTATGGAAATCACTTTAGGAGATGCTACTAAACTCCTAGATAATATTATGGTTAATTATTCTCAATGGCATACTGAAAGATCTACTAATAAAAAGGTGCATGCGATAGAAGAAATTAATGTTTTGAGTGGAAAGATTGATGAAGTTATGAACAAGATGGGGTTTTCTTCATATTGCATGAGTCTATCCCTCTACATCATGTCATCTTGCTTAAGGCGTTACTCTGTTTTTAACTTAATACTCTAGATGCATGCTGGATAGCAGTCGATGAGTGGAGTAATAGTAGTAGATGCAGGCAGGAGTCGGTCTACTTGTCTCAGACGTTATGCCTATATACAAGATCATGCCTAGATATTCTCATAACTATGCTCAATTCTGTCAATTGCTCAACAGTAATTTGTTCACCCACCGTAGAATACTTATGCTCTCGAGAGAAGCCACTAGTGAAACCTATGGCCCCCGGGTCTATCTTTATCATATTAATCTCCTACTACTTAGTTATTTCCTTTGCTATTTATTTGCCTTTATTTTACTTTGCATCTTTATAATAAAAATACTAAAAATATTATCTTATCATATCTCAGTCTCGTAAGTGGCCTTATAGGGATTGACAACCTCTATTTGCGTTGGTTGCGAGGATTTATTTGTTTTGTGCAGGTACGAGGGACTCGCGCGTAGCCTCCTACTGGATTGATACCTTGGTTCTCAAAAACTGAGGGAAATACTTACGCTACTTTGCTGCATCATCCTTTCCTCTTCGGGGAAAACCAACGCAGTGCTCAAGAGGTAGCAATGTGCCTTCATGATTTGTCACTCATAGTCTGAGTCAACAGGCTTGGGAGCTGGTGCTTTAGCCATACGAATAAAGTGATCAACGACATGCTCAGGCACTTTCTCCTTAGGCGGCGGTGGCGGTTTTGGTCCAAAATGGGTGTCCAATTGGGCTCGCACTTCGGCTTTGTTTTCCTCCGAAGTTAGGTCGTAAGGCCTCTTCGGAAGAGGCGCGAGGCTGCTTGGACCATATTGGAATCGCTTGCCTCCTGTACCTTTACTTGTACCGCTAGCCACCATAGTTGTGACGGCTCTCTTCCGCTGTTGCTTAGGCGGCTGAGCCCACTGAGGCGGCGGAGACGGCTGACGCAGTGCCTGACTTGGAGGAGGAGGAGTGGGCTGGTGCGTTGCCGGACTTGGAGGAGGAGTGTCCTGACGCGGTACCGGACTTGGAGGAGGAGTGGCACGAGACGGTAATCGTCACTCCGGATACAGTAAATCCGGCCAGGCCGAACACAGTAGACAACGCTCGTTTGACCTGCGTCGTGATATAGCCCAATACAGAGGCGCCGCACACCCACTATGCTTCACAGATGAAGTAATGGATCATCAAATCCCCGAGGGTTTCAAACCCGTGAACATCGAATCATACGATGGCACAACAGATCCTACGGTATGGATCGAGGACTATCTCCTTCATATCCACATGGCCTGTGGTGATGACCTACACGCCATCAAATACCTCCCACTAAAGCTTAAAGGACCAGCTCGGCATTGGCTTAACAGCTTGCCAGCAGAATCAATTGGTTGTTGGGAGGACCTGGAAACCGCATTCCTCGACAATTTCCAGGGCACTTATGTGCGACCACCAGACGCCGATGACCTTAGCCACATAATTCAGCAGCCAGAGGAATCGGTCAGACAATTCTGGACACGGTTCCTAACCAAGAAAAATCAAATCGTCGACTGTCCGGACGCAGAGGCCCTAGCAGCCTTCAAGCATAACATCCGCGACGAGTGGCTTGCACGGCACCTAGGACAGGAAAAGCCGAAATCTATGGCAGCCCTCATGACACTTATGACCCGCTATTGCGCGGGAGAAGACAGCTGGCTAGCTCGCAGCAATAACATGACCAAGAGCCCTGGTAATTCGGATACCAAGGACAGCAGTGGCAGGTCGTGTCGCAACAAGCAAAAGCGCCGCATTAACGGCGACAATGCCGAGGATACGACAGTTAATGCCGGATTCAGAGGCTCTAAACCCGGTCAGCGGAAAAAGCCATTCAAAAGAAATACTCCGGGCCCGTCCAGTTTGGACCGAATACTCGACCGCTCATGCCAGATACATGGCACCCCCGACAAACTAGCCAATCACACCAAGAGGGATTGTTGGGTGTTCAAGCAGGCAGGCAAGTTAAATGCCTAAAGCAGAGACAAGGGGCTGCATAGCGATGACGAGGAGGAGCCCCGGTCGCCGAACAACAGTGGACAGAAAGGTTTTCCCCCACAAGTGCGGATGATGAACATGATATACACAACCCACGTCCCCAAGAGGGAGCGGAAGCGTGCGCTAAGGGACGTATACGCGATGGAGCCAGTCGCCCCAAAGTTCAACCCATGGTCTTCCTGCTCGATCACTTTTGACCGAAGGGACCACCCCACTAGCATCCGTCATGGCAGATTCGCCGCATTGGTTCTAGACCCAATTATTGATGGATTTCACCTCACTAGAGTCCTTATGGACGGCGGCAGCAGCCTGAACCTGCTTTACCAGGATACAGTGCGGAAAATGGGCATCGATCCCTCGAGGATTAAACCCACTAAAACGACCTTTAAAGGCATCATACCAGGTGTAGAGGCCAACTGTACAGGCTCAGTTACACTTGAAGTGGTCTTTGGATCTTCGGATAATTTCCGAAGCGAGGAGTTAATCTTCGACATAGTCCCGTTCCGCAGTGGCTATCACGCACTGCTCGGGCGAACCGCATTTGCCAAGTTCAATGCGGTGCCACACTACGCATACCTCAAGCTCAAAATGCCAGGCCCTGGAGGAGTCATCACGGTCAATGGAAACACTGAACGCTCTCTCCGAACGGAGGAGCATACGGCGGATATCGCAGTGGAAGTACAAAACAGCCTCTCAAGGCAATTCTCCAGTCCGGCCATTAAACGTCTAGACACCGTCAAGCACGCCCGGAGTAACCAACAACAAGACCGCCTGGCACGTTCCGATCAAGCGTAGCAATGCGGCCCCAACCCCAGCCCTCGTGAACTTGCGAAACCAATGTTGCGCGTACATAATTACTCTCTGGAAATACCATGGGCACAGGGGGAGGGGCACCATCACGGCACGCCCGAAACGCGGCTTAAACCGCACTAGGGGCTGCTGATTTCTTAATTTTCTCTTATTTTCAGGACTCCATTCTTCGGAAGGCTTGTCCGGCAGTACAATTGCCGCACAAACGATACAACCGGGGAAGCAGAAAGCTACGCCGCACTATGGAACTCTAAGGTGGTCTCTATAACGAGCAGTATACCTGTTTCACATACCATTCCGCAGCTCGCCCCTGGAAAGGACATGTTAAATAGTCCCATCTTTTGCCTATTGCACTATTTGTATCGTTCTGCTTTGATCGCATCTTTTTTAAATAAACAATGCATAGCTTCCATCTATTATTGCATTACTCTTTTTTACGAATATTAATGACATGTTGCACCCGTACACTTTGGTACGGCCAATACGCCAGGGGCTTAAGTACCCCACAATACGGTGTGAGAAGTCCGAACACTTTCACAAGTGCGGCACCCCGAACTTATAGCATTATATGCATCAGCTCTGAATCATGTCTTGGGTCAATAGTTGGGTTTGCCCGGCTCCTATGTTTTGGTACCTTACGTTCCATTATATTGGCTAAGGTAGCACTAGGAGAACTACTGCGATTGTGCCCTAGTTGAGCCGGGCTAAGCACCTCAGTAGAGAAAGCTAAAACTGACCGTCATGATGAGGCGAGAGCTGGTCACTGTTCGAGAGGTTTTCGAGTCCCTAAAGACTTATGCCGCTTAGAGTGACGAGTCGGCTTTGTCCGGCCTAGGCGTGGATAGAGCCCCGAACTCGGTCTTCCGAACACTAGGGGCTTCACTGAAATTTAAAATTATAGAATTCTATGGCTAAGTGAGAGTGTTCAAGCATTATAGTCCTATTGCCTTGTTCGTTGTGTTGAGCGCCTCCCTTGAAGGACCCAAAAATGCGAAAAAGAGCGCTCATGTTTATCCCGAACACCCCAGCACTCGTGGCATGGGGGCAGAAGCCGATGACTCGCCATCTCTCAAATTTGATAAACAGCCGCACAGAAGGTAATATTTTAAATTCAAAAAGCATTGCTTAGCGCACATGAACAAGTTTTCAGCGCATAGGACAAAACGAGCGAGTTTACTCAACAATTACATCCCTGGAACATTCATCCGCCATAAGGCGGGCACCCTTCAGAACGCCCTCATAATACATCTCGGGCTTGCGATGCTCCTTGCCCGGCGGTGGCCCGTCCTTCACAAGCTTCTCAGCATCCAGCTTGCCCCAGTGCACCTTCGCACGGGCAAGCGCCCTACGGGTACCCTCGATGCATACGGAGCACTTGATGACTTCGAGCCTTGGACAGGCCTCCACCAGCCGCCTCACCAGCCCAAAGTAGCTCCCAGGCTTGGCCTCTCCAGGCCACAGCCGGACTATGAGGCCCTTCATGGCCTGTTCGGCCACCTTATGGAGCTCGACCAGCTGTTTCAGCTGGTCGCTTAAGGGCACCGGGTGTTCAGCCTCAGCATACTGAGACCAGAACACCTTCTCCGTCGAGCTTCCCTCCTCGGCTCGGTAGAAGGCGGCGGCATCTGACACGCTACGGGGCAAGTCTGCGAATGCTCCTGGAGAGCTCTGGATTGGGGTAAGTAACAAGTAATTCACTTTTACGTGCTTGCTTTGCATAAAGAATGCCTTACCCGCCGCTATCTTTTTTATTGCCTTAACCTCCTGGAGGGTGTTCTGGGCTTCGGCCTTGGCAGGCTTGGCATCTTCAATGGCCGCCGCGAGCTCAGACTCTCGCGTCTTCGAGTCAAGCTCCAAACTCTCATGTTTTTTCATGAGAGCTTGGAGCTCTTGCCGCACCTCGCCAACCTGCGTCTCATGCTTCTCCCGCTCGGTGCGCTCCGTGGCCGCCCTCTTCTCGGCCTCGGACAGCGCTTGCTTAAGGGTCGCCACCTCAGTTGTGGCCCCTACAATAGCCACGTTAATCCTGTCATTTTTTGCAATTGCACCTTTCACATATTTAAATAAGGTATCTCTTACCTTCCTTCTCCTCGAGCTGCTGCTTGGCTAGGCCGAGCTCTTGCTCAGACCGCTCGAGGTTCTACTTCAGCGTGCCCTCCTCCGCAGTCAGTGCGGCGGATGCTAGCAGCGAAGCCTGCATACGCATATTGACTTACTTTTGATAGACTCCTGCGAATGTTATTAGATGCTCTATTCGGCTTTTCTTTCCGAACGCCAAACAGAGCATCATGGGCTACTATCTATGCGGTAATATTTTTACATATCTTTTACTTACCTCAAAGCCTATTAGAAGGCTGGCACAGGCTTCAGTCAGTCCGCTCTTGGCGGACTGAACCTTCTGGATCACTGCACTCATAATAGTGTGGTGCTCCTCGTCGATGGAGGCGCCTTTAAGCACCTCCAGCAAATTCTCCGGTGCCTCCGGTTGGACGGAGGTCACCGGCTCGGTAGGCTTGCTCCTCTTGGAAGGAGGCTGCCTACCAGAGTCCGGAACCGTTCAAGGTTCCGGCGCGGTGTCCGGCTCAAGGCCGGACTCGGGGCCCTTGGGGGTTTTATCCCCTTTGCGCCTGGAGTCCGGGAGGTCGCCTTACGGCGCCTCCAGGACCACTTCCTCCTGTCTTGGAACCTGTTGGGAGAGCACCTCGGCGTCGTCTGTAGGGTGGGGGGAGGTAGCGGGCGGAAGTGAATTCACGCCCGACGAATCTGGGGAGCCGCTTGACGACTCGTCGAGCCCGGCCTTGGGCGGACTGCATAGTCATATTCGGCATAAGGAGGAGCTGTGCAAGAAAGGAACACTATGAATTGCTCTGGTGTCCGAATACTTACGATCTCGCTAGGGGCTTGGCCCTGTGCGGCCACTCCTCTTCGCCGTCGTCGGCGGTTTTTGGAGTAGTCCGGAGGAAGGGTATTCCCATTCTTGGACCCTTCGGCCTCCCCAGTTGGGGTGGCCTTCCTTTTCTTCCCTCCTCCCGCTGGAGGGGGAGAGGTCTCTTCTTCCTCCTCCTCGTCTTCATGGGAGGAGTGCGTCTTGGTGTCGTCGGATGATGAATCCGACACCTCCTGGCGCCGGGCACTCTTTCGAGTTCCCGTGGCCTTCTTCTTGGCCTTCTTCTCCGGCACCACATAGGGTGCCAGAACCAGCAGCTTCGCCAAGCGAGCGTCCGCTGGGCCTTCGGGCAAAGGAGCCGGACAGTTGATCTGTCCGGACGTCTCCTACCAATCCAGTCAGAGGTAAGGGAGCTTAGATCCCGCATGGAGTCAAACTATGAAAAACTAATACCCTGTAAAAGGTAAAAACAGCTTACCGCACGAGCGTGACGCTGCGTGCTGAATCCGTGATCCTCGGTAGCGGATGCGGGGGCCTCGGCGCCCTTGAAAAGCACCTTCCAGGCATCTTCGTATGTCGTGTCGAAGAGCCTGCTCAGAGTTTGGTGCCGCGCCGGGTCGAACTCCCACAGGTTGAAAGCCCGTTGTTGACACGGGAGGATCCGGCGGATGAGCATAACCTGGACTACGTTGACAAGTTTGAGCTTCTTGTCCACCATGGTTTGGACGCATGTTTGGAGTCCGGTCAGCTCTCCTTTTTTACCCCACGACAGGCCCGTCTCTTTCCAGGAGGTGAGCAGCGTAGGGGGTCCGGATCGGAACTCGGGGGCTGCGACCCATTCAGGGTCGCGCAGCTCGGTGATGTAAAACCACCCCGATTGCCACCCCTTTAGGGTCTCCATGAAGGAGCCCTCGAGCCATAGGACGTTGGGAATCTTGCCCACCATGGCGCCTCCGCACTCCGCCTGGGTGCCGCGCACCACCTTCGGCTTGACATTGAAAGTCTTGAGCCATAGGCCAAAATGGGGGCGGATGCAGAAGAAAGCCTCGCACACGACGATAAACACCGAGATGTTGAGGACAAAGTTCGGGGCCAGATCATGGAAATCCAGGCCATAGTAGAACATGAGCCCCCGGACAACTGGGTGGAGACGGAAGCCTAGTCCGTGGAGGAAATGGGGGAGGAACACCACCTTCTCGTGGGGCCTAGGGGTGGGGATGAGCTGCCCCTCTTCGGGAAGCTGGTGCGTAATGTCGTTAGACAAGTATTTGGCCTTCCTCAGTTTTTTGATGTGTCCCTCCGTGACGGAGGAGACCATCCACTTGCCTCCCACTCGGGACATGGCTGGAGAAGGTTGAGGTGGGGTGTGCGGACTTGGGCGCTGGAGCTCGAGTGCGCGGAAATGGATAGGAAAAGGAGGAAGAATGTGTGGATGAAAAGGTGGATCCTTATCCCCTTATATGGGTGGATGCAACTATGCGTCCCCACCAGCCTGGTAAAACTCGCTTATCTCCCAAGCGCCGTAATCAATGGCGTGGTTGGTTTACCCACGCCCGTATTGATGAGAATCCCGGAATAAGGGGACATGATCTCTGCTTTGACAAGACGTGACAAGGAAACCGCCTCGCTAAACGCGCTAAGGTGGGATAGTAAAGCGATTCGAATAAAGACTTGGCCGTGGTGTGATGTCATGCTACGGAATACGTTAGCAGATTAGATTTGTGTAAATATTATTCTCCCTATGGCAATATGTGGAAACTTATTTTGTAGAGCCAGACACTACCTTTGTGTTCAAAATCTTCTATGAAGTACTTGGAGGAGGAACCCACCTTGCAATGCCGAAGACAATCCGCGCGCCGGACTCGTCGTCATTGAAGCCTGGTTCAGGGGCTACTGAGGGAGTCCTGGATTAGGGGGTGTCCGGATAGCCGGACTATACCTTCGGCCGGACTCCTGGACTATGAAGATACAAGATTGAAGACTTCGTCCCGTGTCCGGAAGGGACTTTCCTTGGCGTGGAAGGCAAGCTTGGCGATACGGATATGTAGATCTCCTACCATTGTAACCGACTCTGTGTAACCCTAGCCCTGTTCGGTGTCTATATAAACCGGAGGGTTTTAGTCCGTAGGAAGAACAACAATCATACCATAGGCTAGATTCTAGGGTTTAGCCACCTTGATCTCGTGGTAGATCTACTCTTGTACTACCCATATCATCAATATTAATCAAGCAGGACGTAGGGTTTTACCTCCATCGAGAGGGCCCGAACCTAGGTAAAAACATCGTGTCCCTTGTCTCCTGTTACCATCCGCCTAGACGCACAGTTCGGGACCCCCTACCTGAGATCCGCCGGTTTTGACACCGACAGTCGGCCCTCCCCCCTCCTCCACTCCTTTATATATGGGGGAGGGGGCACCCCCTAGACACACAAGTTGATCATTGATCTCTTAGCCGTGTGCGGTGCCCCCTCCACCATAATCCACCTCAGTCATATCGTAGCGGTGCTTAGGCGAAGCCCTGCTTCGGTAGCATCATCATCACCGTCATCACGCCGTCGTGCTGACGAAGCTCTCCCTCAACACTCTGCTGAATCGTGAGTTCGTGGGACGTCACCGAGCAGAACGTGTGCAGATCGCGGTGGTGTCGTACTTTCGGTACTAGGATCGGTCGATCGTGAAGACGCATGACTACATCAATCACATTTTCGTAACGCTTCCGCTTACGGTCTACGAGGGTACGTAGATAACACTCTCCCCTTTCATTGCTATGCATCACCATGATCTTGTGTGTGTAGGATTTTTTTTGAAATTACTGCATTCCCCAACAGTGGCATCCGAGCCAGGTCTATGCGTAGATGTTATCTGCACGAGTAGAACACAAAGGAGTTGTGAGCATGGGTATATACATATTGATTGCCGTCACTAGTTGATTCTTGATTCAGCGGTATTGTTGGATGAAGAGGCTCATACCGACATTACACGTACGCTTACACGAGACTGGTTCTACTGACGTGCTTCGCACATAGGTGGCTAGTGGGTGTCTATTTCTCCAACTTTAGTTGAATCGAATTCAATGGACAAGGTTCTTTCTGAAGATCAAAGAGCAATCACTATACCACGTTGTGGTTTTTGATGCGTAGGTAAGAACGGTTCTTGCTCAGCCCGTAGCAGCCACGTAAACTTGCAACAACAAAGTAGATGACGTCTAACTTGTTTTTGCAGGGCATGTTGTGATGTGATATGGTCAAGACATGATGCTAAATGTTATTGTATGAGATGATCATGTTTTGTAACACAATTATCGGCAACTGGCAGGAGCCATATGGTTGTCGCTTTATTGTATGAAATGCAATCGCCATGTAATTGCTTTACTTTATCACTAAGCGGTAGCGATAGTCGTAGAAGCAATAGTTGGTGAGACGACAACGATGCTTCGATGGAGATCAAGGTGTCAAGCCGATGATGATGGTGATCATGACGGCGCTTTGGAGATGGAGATTAAAGGCACAAGATGATGATGGCCATATCATATCATTTATATTGATTGCATGTGATGTTTATCCTTTATGCATCTTATTTTGCTTAGTTAGGCGGTAGCACATAAGATGATCTCTCACTAAATTTCATGGTATAAGTGTTCTCCCTGAGTATGCACCATTGCTACAGTTCGTCGTGCCGAGACACCACGTGTTGATCGGGTGTGATAAGCTCTAAGTTCACATACAACGGGTGCAAGCCAGTTTTGCACACGCAGAATACTCGGGTTAAACTTGACGAGCCTAGCATATGCCGATATGGCCTCGGAACACTAAGACCGAAAGGTCAAGCGTGAATCATATAGTAGATATGATAAACATAGTGATGTTCACCATTGAAAACTACTCCATCTCACGTGATGATCGGACATGGTTTAGTTGATATGGATCACGTGATCACTTAGATGATTAGAGAGATATCTATCTAAGTGGGAGTTCTTAAGTAATTTGATTAATTGAACTTTAATTTATCATGAACTTAGTACCTGATAGTATTTTTGCATGTCTATGTTGTTGTAGATAGATGGCCCAATGCGTTCCTAGAGAAAGCTAAGTTGAAAGATGATGGTAGCAACTACACGGACTGGGTCCGTAACTAGAGGATTATCCTCATTGCTGCACAGAAGAATTACGTCCTGGAAGCACCGCTAGGTGACAAACCCGTTGCAGGAGCAACGCTGGATGTTATGAACACCTGGCAGAGCAAAGCTGATGACTACTTGATAGTTCAGTGTGCCATGCTTTACGGCTTAGAACCGGGACTTCAACGACGTTTTGAACGTCATGAAGCATATGAGATGTTCCAGGAGTTGAAGTTAATATTTCAAGAAAATGCCCGGATTGAGAGATATGAAGTCTCCAATAAGTTCTACAACTGCAAAATGGAGGAGAGTAGTTCTGTCAGTGAACATATACTCAGAATGTCTGGGTACCACAACCACTTGACTCAACTAGGAGTTAATCTTCCTGATGATAGTGTCATTGACAGGGTTCTTCAATCACAGGCACCAAGCTACAAGAGCCCTGTGATAAACTATAACTTGCAAGGGATGGATAAGACGATTCCTGAGCTCTTCGCAATGCTAAAGGCTGCGGAGGTAGAAATCAAGAAGGAGCATCAAGTGTTGATGGTCAACAAGACCACCAGTTTCAGGAAAAAGGGTAAAGGGAAGAAGGGGAACTTCAAGAAGAATAGCAAGCCAGTTGCTGCTCAAGTGAAGAAACCCAAGTCTGGACCTAATCCTGAGACTGAGTGCTTCTACTGCAAAGGGACTGGCGATGACCCACAAGTGTAGGGGATCTATCATAGCCTTTTCGATAAGTAAGAGTGTCGAGCCCAACGAGGAGCATAAGGAAATGATAAGCAGTTTTCAGCAAGGTATTCTCTGCAAGTACTGAAATTATCGGTAACAGATAGTTTTATGATAAGGTAATCTGTAACGGGTAACAAGCAATAAAAGTAAATAAGATGCAGCAATATGGCCCAATTCTTTTTGTAGCAAAGGACAAGCCTGTACAAACTCTTATATAAAGGAAAGCGCTCCCGAGGACACATGGGAATTATCGTCAAGCTAGTTTTCATCATGCTCATATGATTCCCGTTCGGTACTTTGATAATTTGATATGTGGGTGGACTGGTGCTTGGGCACTGTCCTTCCTTGGACAAGCATCCCACTTATGATTAACCCCTATTGCAAGCATCCTCAACTAAAACAGAAGTATTAAGGTAAACCTAACAATAGCATGAACCATATGGATCCAAATCAACCCCTTACGAAGCAACGCATAAACTAGGGTTTAAGCTTCTGTCACTCCAGCAACCCATCACCTACTTATTACTTCCCAATGCCTTCCTCTAGGCCCAAATAATAGTGAAGTGTCATGTAGTCGACGTTCACATGACACCACTAGAGGAAAGACAACATACATCTCATCAAAATATCGAACGAATACCAAATTCACATGACTACTTATAGCAAGACTTCTCCCATGTCCTCAGGAACAAATATAACTACTCACAAATCATATTCATGTTCATAATCAGAGGGGTGTTAATATGCATAATGGATCTAAACATATGATCTTCCACCAAGTAAACCAACTAGCATCAACTACAAGGAGTAATCAACACTACTAGCAACCCACATGTACCAATCTGAGGCTTTGGGACAAAGATCGGATACAAGAGATGAACTAGGGTTTGAGATGAGATCGTGCTGGTGAAGATGTTGATGGAGATTGACCCCCTCCCGATGAGAGGATCATTGTTGATGACGACGGTGATGATTTCACCCTCCCGGAGGGAAGTTTCCCCGACAGAACAGCTCCGCCGGAGCCCTAGATTGGTTCCGCCAAGGTTCCGCCTCGTGGCGGCGGAGTTTCGTCCCGTGAGCTTGCTTATGATTTTTTCCTTGACGAAAGACTCCATATAGCCAAAGATGGGCATCAGAAGGCCACCAGGGGGCCCACGAGGGTGGGGGGTGCGCCCAGGGGGTAGGGCGCGCCCCCACCCTCATGGACAGTGGGTGGCCACCCTCTAGTACTTCTTTCGCCCAATATTTTTTATATATTCTGAAAATAATTCCCATGGAGTTTCAGGACTTTTGGAGATGTGCAAAATAGGTCTCTAATATTTGCACCTTTTCCATCCCAGAATTCCAGCTGCCGGCATTCCCCCTCTTCATGTAAACCTTGTAAAATAAGAGAGAAAAGGCAAAAGTATTGTGACATAATGTGTAATAACAGCCCATAATGCAATAAATATCGATATAAAAGCATGATGCAAAATGGACGTATCAACTCCCCCAAGCTTAGACCTCGCTTGTCCTCAATCGAAAGTCGAAATCGAAAAATATGTCCACATGTTTAGAGATAGAGGTGTCGATAAAATAAAATATGGACATGAGGGCATCATGATCATTCTTAGAACAACAATATATATATAGTCATATGATCTCTTATGCTAAAGTAACAATTCATTCACATACTCAAGTATGAATCAGAAACTTCAATGAAAACTAACAAAGTATAATCTCAGTCATTGAAGCAATTGCAATTTATCATAACATAGGAAAGAGTCAACATAAGAGCTTCTCAACAAGTCCACATACTCAACCACCATTTAGTCTTTCACAATTGCTAACACTCACATGATATTTATGGTTATGAAGTTTTAATCCGACACAGAAAAAGATAGGGGCTTATAGTATTGCCTCCCAAAATTTTACCTCAAGGGTAATGTCAACAATAATAGTTCATGAAAACTCACATCCAATTAGCTATATATACCTGGATCTTTCCAACACATTGTGCTTGCCAAAAGATAAAATGTAAAAAGGAAAGGTGAAAATCACCGTGACTCTTGCATGAAGTATAAGACAAGAATAAAAGATAGGCCCTTCGTAAAGGGAAGCAGAGGTTGTCATGTGCTTTTATGGTTGGATGCACAAAATCTTAATGCGGAAGAACGTCACTTTATATTGCCACTTGTGATATGGACCTTTATTATGCAGTCTGCCGCTATTATTTCTTCCACATCACAAGATCGTATAAAGCTTATTTTCTCTGCACTAATAAATCATACATATTTAGAGCGCAAGTTTTTATTGCTTGCAACGATGACAACTTACTTGAAGGATCTTACTCAATCCATAGGTAGATATGGTGGACTCTCATGGCAAAACTTGGTTTAAGGATATTTGGAAGCACAAGTAGTATCTCTACTTGGTGGAAAGAAATTGGCTAGTAATAGAGGGAAAGTCAAGCTCAACATGTTGGATGATCCATGACAATATAATTTATCTCAGATGCAAGAAAACATAACCCATTACGTTGTCTTCCTTGTCCAACATCAACTCTTTAGCATGTCATATTTTAATGAGTGCTCACAATCATAAAAGATGTCCAAGATAGTATATTTATATGTGAAAACCTCTCTTTCTTTATTACTTCCTATTAATTGCAACGATGACCAAAACTATGTTTGTCAACTCTCAACAATTTTTATTCATCATACTCTTTATATGTGAAGTCATTACTCTCCATAAGATCCATATGATCTCTTTATTTCTTTTTATTTCTTCTCTTTTATTCTATTCCCTCAAGATCATAGCAAAATAATCAAGCCCTTGACTCAACACTAATCTTTATTATATATAGCTCACGGACTCGATTGCATAGAAGGATCATAAAGCAAAACTCACAACTAGATCATACTAAAACTTTATTCTACTAGATCAAGATATTACCAAAAGGATCGAACTAAGAAAAACGGTAAAGATAAAAGTGATGGTGATACAATACCGCGACACTCCCCCAAGCTTGGTAGTTGCCAAGGGGAGTGCCCATACCCATGTGTTTATGTTTCCTTCCTCGGAGGTGGTGATGATGGAGTTGTTGATGATGTAGGCTTGTCGTCCATCTTCCAAGGCATAGGCTCACCATCATAGAAGGATGATCGAGTCTCCAGGATCCTCAAATATGCAGCCAAACTCATCCTCTTGAATCTATATTCATACTCATAGTTTTGGTTTTGCAGGTCATAGATCTGGGCTTGGAGGCGCTCGATTTTCTCGTGAAGCTTGAAGATGGCCTCCCCAATGTTCTTGTCATCCAGCTTGTGGTTGTTGGTGAACTCCATGCACAACAAAAAAATACACTTCCGTGATGATACGTGTTTTTCACAGTAGGTTGCTTTTTTGTCATGCATGTACATCCATGACAAATTTATGACAGAACCAAGATAGTCATACCTGTGCTGTCGTAGAAGTGTTCCATGACATTACCAAAATTATCATCACGGAAGTGTCCACTTCCATGACGATAAATCGTGCGTCACAGAAGTGCTTTCGTCAAGGGTGACCGACACGTGGCATCCACCGTAACGGAACGCCGTTAAGCTATCGGGTCAGGTTTTGGATCCGATAACCTGTTAACAGCCCCAACCAATGGGAAATTTCCACGTGTAAAATTCTTATTGGCCGGACGAAACACGTGTCAGTTCATCATTTGGTTAGATAGGCGCCTATGATACGTCGACACGTGGCACGGCCCAACAGAGGCCCATTCCTGTGAAAAGGCCGGCCCGTTTGACTTGGTCAAAAGCTGGCGGGCCGGCCCATGGAAAGCCTGTTAACGGCCTGTTCGCATATAGCCCACTTACAGCCCGCTAACCCAAGGCCTGTTACGCCCTATCCGAATTAGGCCCAGTAGCGTCATCTGGGCCATCCAATATGATTCCAGCCCGTTTTCACTTCTAGCCCATGTATGGCCCATGACGTCTTTCGGCCCATATGAGGCCCTATGTAACTCTTGGCCTATTAACGACCCATGGTGAAACTGGCCCGTAATGAACAGTCTATCACTTTACACCCATTAATGGCCCGTGGTGAAACTGGCCCGTAATGAATAGTGTATCACTTTATACCCATTAACGGCCCGTTATTCCGTTGGGCCGTTTCTAGCCCATGTTATCTTTCGGCCTTCTCAGAGCCCATTTATTCTTGGGCTCATTTCCAGCATTCGTTTACTTACGGCCCGTTACTGTCATTTTCTGCTTGTGGGCCAAATTCAGCACATGGTTACAGTCAGCCCGTTTGTGGTCCGTTAATACGTTGGGCCGTTTTCGTAGCGTCATCAAATATACGGCCTATTAATGATGGCCCGTTACGGTCGGCCCATGAACGGACAATTCCAACTCTAGACCATTTACGACCATAATGTGGCCTATTATTGGCCATGTTTGGCCAATTGATCATACGGCCCGTATAAGGCCCATTGATGATACAGCCCGTAGAAGGCCTATTGTTTCTACGGCCCGTAAAAGGCCCACTGTTTCTACGGCCCGTAGGAGGCCCAATGTCACTATAGTAAATATTAGCCCATGGTTATTGTGGCCTAGTTTTAAAAAATAGGTTATTGCAGCCACTAGTTAACCGCAGAAAAAGAACTGCAATGACTACAAGCAAACAAATAAACAAGACAACAAGGAAATAAGTAAGCAAGCAACTAACGCTAGGCTATCACGGCTATTACACATATTACATCCACTGGGCATCAAAGTTCTCCACCAGTGCAAATATATGGAACAAAGCAGCATATCATATACACTGGCCGTCAAAATTGGCCACCAGTGCAAATAAACGCGACAGCAAAACAAGAGCATAACTGAAACAACTTCAGAAGAGCTCAAGAAACGTTATCCTGGGTATCCACCATGCTGGAAATAAGCTTAGCAAGCTGATTAGCTTTGTCCTGTTTGGCGCTAAAATCCTCCAACGCTTGCTGTTGCACCAGAAAGTATGCATCTGAATGCTCCAGGACTTCCTCAGTCCTTCCGCTTCTTGTCACAGGACAGCTGATCGATGTCTTTCAGCTTGTAGTTGAGACTCAACAAACCGAACTGATTCAGACAGTGCGTTTGAATAGCTTGTGCAAGCGGTAGTGGCCAGTAGCTCCAACACTAAACCAAGACAGGATGTGTCACTATCCTGAACCTTATCTGCATTACTTCCTTTACCGTTTCTTAATAAGGCACTCTTCCCCAATATTATGTCAGCATTCTAAAAGAAGAAACAAGCAGACACATAACAAGTTTAGCATGTACTAGTATATGAAACTCATTTCGATGAACCGGTTCATTAGTAAGGTGGACAGGATTAAACTACCAAGTCTTCTATTGCCAAGTACTAGTACATAATAAAAGCATCAAACAAACATATATCTATGTCCTATGGTAGCAATGGAATCTTAAATTAGAACAGTTGTTCTTCAGGTTTAGGCACTTGTTCTACATGAACAGAGTACAGTAAGACGCAAGAATATAATACTTAAAAATAGAAAATGAGCTCATAGACCTTACCATATTCTTGGTTCGGGACCAGTACAAAACAAGGTGTTCCCAGTCATCGTCCAATAAATGTGTCTCAGGAGAACGTAAGGGAATTTGATGAGTTTCTTTGCCGGTGAAGTACGTTTTCTTCAGGTAATTCCGATACTGCCACCAAGCTTTCTTGAAGATAGCAGAGGTATTAGCATAGTTTACCTCATCCCGAGTTTCCAAATCGGTCCTTCTCTATAGAGGAAAATGGGAAAATTTGTTGTATTATAACCATCATGGAGGTAGGATGTATGGGACAAAGCAAAGTAATTGCCATGAATAACATTACTTACACATAACTCCTAGACAAACACCTGCAACTGGCATTTTCCTTCATCTTCAGTATAATATTTCCAAGATGGGAAGATACGCACATACGATTTAACAACATCAAATGCGATAGATGCTAAACTACGACTAGCTGGTTGTGCTTCCTCCACAGGAATAGGCGTACTAACTGGTGGAGTTGGGGTTCGCCGTGATAGTACTGGCCCTTTGGGCACTGGAGCTGCCTTACTAACTGCTCTTGTTTAGGAGCTCTGTGGTGGAGATGGTGCTGTGTCAACAGGAACTGGGTTACTATCGGCTGGGGTTGGGGTTAGATTGGGTGAAGCTGGTTCTCTGTCCATCGTAGTAGGGGTACAATCTGCGAGAGTTTAGGTTATGTGTGGTAGGGCTGGTTCTTGTGCATGTACAACCGGGGTGCTATCTCCACCAAGAGGTAGCACTGTTTTATTTGAAGACCGTCTTTTTAGTCCGCTAGATAATGGCATCACCCGCTCCAATTCAAATGGCTGATAAACAGGAAACATAGTTGAATGTACAAACATTGTATGAGAGACAGATGCAATAGATAGTGTGGAAAAAAGAGGGCATGCAATAGTTGACATGTATATTGTTTAACTAAAACGGATAGCATGACATAATTTCACATATATGATGTGTATCTAAACTGGATAGCATAACATAACATAATTCAAAGATATGATGAATAACTAAACAGGATCGCCTGACATAATTCACCTACATGTTATCTAAGTAATCAGGATCGCATCATTTAATTCACATATATGATTTATATGCTAAACAGAGGGCATTCGATATGATGTCTGAACTAAGAACATGGTGTTGAATATTGTGTATATGATGTCTAAACTATGCAATGCAAGACACTGTATGCATGATATGAGCAGTATAACCATGCCAAGTTAGAGCATACACCTCAGTGGGGGAATAGGACTGGTCATCTATCTCTGAATCCATCTCCGAGGAGCTATCGGGACCCAACAAGAGATCTGCTTCGACAGGTAGCACTGTCTGCTCTGAAGGCCTTGTTTTCACTCCAGATTTTCCATCTCCCACCCAAATGGCTGATTCACAGGAAGAGTAGTTTAATGTACAAACATTGTCGACAAATGGAAATGTAATGAAGAAAAGGATGGGCAAGATATCATTCAAATATATGATGCCTGGTTAAACAGGATAGCATTGCACATTTCACATATATTATGGCTGGCTAAAAGACATGAGACTGCATAATTCCCATATATGATATACAAACTAAATAGGTGGCATTAGAGAACATGTCTAAACTAAGCAGATGACATATATGATGTCAAAAGTAGGCACTGCAAGGCAACATATGCATGATATGACTAACATCATCATGCCAAGGTAGAGAAAACACCTTGGCGGGTAAATAGGAGTGGTCAGCGGCATCCGAATCCGCCTCAGAACAGATATCTTCCTCTGGATTACAATCTGGAGAGGGGTGGGGAGGGTTTGCCATTGAACCCACCGTGGAGCGATGTCTGCATGACATTGTATTGCTGCGCAAAACTCTTCTCTTTTTCTCTACATGTTCAGCATGACTGTGTACAATATCTGACATGCATACGAAAAAAATATGGTGAGATTATGTAAGGAGAGCATGCAGAAATTTAGAGTGATGGTAACAACCAGTGGATCGATGTTTTTCCGTTGAACCAAAATAGCCCTAATGGATCGACGTGAATGTATAGTAATAAGTGATGCAACAAGTGTACAACCTCTTTGCCGTAGCCGTGTCGACCTCAGCATCATTGGGTTGGTCGCTGAAGCAGTTGAGGCAGAGGTGGCTGTCGGAGGTGTGGAGGAAGATCTGAGGAATTTGTAGACGGCGTCCAGGGCACTGCTCTGTTGTGATGGATCGTTCTGTCGTTGGAGCAGCTCCGGTGAGCCGTAAGACGTCAAGGCTGAAGCAGCACAAGATAGACATCGTCAATCTCAAGTGGGATTCTAATAGCATTTCCAATAGATGATGTAAAATGGATGTAAAATTAACATCACCAAAAACCACCTGACTACAACAGATGAGGTAAAAACTATTGACTCTGAACTTAACTATCGAAACTAAAATTTACTGTGGAATCTAAATGCTACTGTCGAAACTGAACGCAATGGTAGCAGAGAGGCACTTGACATGTAGTTTAGGAAGGGCCTGCAGTTCATCTTGAACCTGCACCCCCCTGAGCCGCCAGCCACCATCGGCCGAACCGCCGGCCCCAGTGGCGCCTCGCTGCCCCGAAACAACTCGCCACCGCCGCCCCAGCCAGCCCTCTAGGCCCCCCGCCCCCACCCTGAACCCTAAGATAGATAGTCGGGTACCTCTCCGGCGAGCCCCCGTCCCCGCTGCGGGTGGTTCTTCCTTAACTCCGGCGAGCCCCCCAATGCCTAAAAATCGACTGACCCAAAAGTCGATTCAGTCGACTGAAGTGTGGCTTAATCGGAGCAGAGCAACAACACAAGCGAGGGGGAGAGCAGCAGCAGCAGCTGGGCGAGCGAGCGACCGAGCGAGAGCCAGAGCAACAGCAGCAGATCCGGCTGGTATGGATGCCGCCACTGAAGGGGCCTCGTACTGGGGGAGAGCTGCCGTGGAGATGTCGCCCGCGGTGCCGGCTTCAAGGTAGCCACTCCATGGGGGTGCGGGATGGAGCACCGTCGGCACCGGGAGGTCGAGTTAAGGAGAAGGTGCGAAGCGATGAGTGTACAACCTCTTTGGTGGCACCGAGTAGGCCTCGGCTTCGTCCGAGGAGTCAGTGAGGATGCTCCGGTTCCGGTGGAGCAGGTTAAGGCGGCGCTGTGGGGATGGAGCAGCCGCGATAGACGAGGCGATCGTCGGAGCAGCTCCTTGGAGGTGGAGGATGGGGCGGCTGAACCGGCGGGACGGCGAGATGGACGACGGATCCTCATCCAGGGAGGTGGACGAGGGACGTCGAGCTGTTGCGGTGGACGACATTGTCGGGGAAGAGGCTCCGGCTGGGCAGCGGTGATGTGGCGGACAGAGGAGGGTGGGGTTTCGCGGCTGGAGCAGAGAGGTTATGGTGGCCTGGGATTTCGAATGGCGAAAAGGGGGTGATGGGAGGGGGTGAAGCATGACTTAGGAATGCGCTTGTCCAAAATGTAGGGTGTGTTACAAAAGTACCCCCCCCCCCCCGCCGATTTGAATTAGCGGTGCTTTCGGCTCAGGGTTAGAAGGGGGATTTCGCGTGTCGGGATTTGGCAGCTGGAGGGAGTTTTCGCGTGCGTTGTAATTTCGGGATAGCAAGGCGCGGGTTGTGAAGGCACCAGTTTTGGGAGCACGATATCTGAATTTTCGGGATATAACAAGACGCGGGTTGAATTTCAGGGACAAGCCTAACGTGTCGTAATATTTTACTTCTACGTACCAAATCAATTCGCACTCCCTCAACCAAAAAGAAAACGAAAAAACTGAAACTATTCACACCACACAAAGAGAGAGTCTTGCCCCATTTTACTATACAAATGCTATTCAAAGCTACTCCCTCCTTCCATCTATATATTGCCTAATGTGTTTTTCGATGCTAACTTTGACCAAATATTAGAGCAATGATATATGACATGCAACTTACACAAAGCACACCGTTAAATTCATCTGTGAAAGGTTCTTTCAATGATATAATTTTCACATTGTGCATGTCATGTACTATTAATCTTGTCAATAGTCAAAGGCGGTCTTAAAAATCTCATTATGCCCTATGTAGATGGAAGGAGGGAGTATGAATCCATGTTATGTCCGATTAAATTTTTTCACTTGCTGTATAATGCATGTAACCTACTCATACCAACATTTTAGTGCATTCCAAATGTCTACACTACCGCTGCAATTCGAACTAAATTTGAATTCGTTTCTCTATTTCAATAAGAATCTACAACCATCATTGTTGCCAACTTCAACCATCAAAGTTTCCTTGCTATCCGCCAGATATAAATCAGATGGCCTATAATGCAGGATGGCGGGCACACCATCATCAACAACTCCGTTTTTTATAAGAGTAGAGATAAAATATATTAAATGTAGTATACCATGTTCATAACCACACTATGTTTATCACCGTTATATATATCCACACATCCGTCGGTTTTAAACACTATGATAAATTCTTCAAATATCCAAATTCGCTTTTTATAATGTAGTATATATGATCTCTATTCGTCTTTTACACCCACACAACCCTCTTATCTTTGTAGCTAGTGCTAACTTTCTCTTGTGCATGCACACGCCCGCATCCCTCTCACCCTCCCTCAGCATTCTCTAGCTCCATCACGCAAATTCATGTTTTCACTTTAGGTCGTTCACCCACGGTGTGTGTAGGCCCCCCAGCTCCTTCTTTACGGCACACATCGATCGATGTACCTCTCTAGCCAGGTGTGCCTAGCACAAACACAAGCTTCCCCTCTTCTCTTTTCACCGTCCATGCCACACTCCCACCACTATTTTCATCGTTCTCGTAGTCGCACACTCCTCCCCCTCGATATAGTATGCCTCTCGTACCACCTCCTACATGCATGCCTCTCTCTCTATCCTTCTCCTCGTGCCTCATTTGCTTCTAACACACACATGCATGTATACCGATCGATCTGCCAACATGTACCTAGATCAACTTTAACTACCCCCCATCGATCGACGTACCTCACAAGTTATGTCTCTCCTTTCTCTTACAAAGGGCGATTGATCTTCCTATGTAGTTACGTCTGCTTACCACAGCCACATCGTCCCCCTCATCATTCGTGCATGCCTCCTGACCCGTCTCTCACACGCACGTGCACAGACAACAAGAAGCCATCTCCTCTCTTATTGATATTGCGGCGTGCCCTCCGTTTGTCTAGCAAGCCTAGCCCACCATTTGTTACAAGCAACTCCACTACCACCCCCTCCAACACTCTAGCTCTGTCTCTCTCCCAACCTTATTCATCTCCTGCACATATGCATGGATGCCGATCGATCTCCCTTAATACATGAGGCAGATCGATCTCCTTAATACATGAGGTAGGCCTCTCTCCTCCTCCACACATATACCAGCCATTGTACCTCTATAGTTAATTGGGCCTCCCTCTTCCCCCACCAAACACCGATAGTCGAGCGCTGAAGGTAGGTATCCATGCCACAGAGACAAACTGCACATGTCCCATCTCACATTCCAGTAGGCCGGCCACTCTATATCTTTGACGTGGGCACACACAAATTCGATGGCACTCTTTATCGATCGCGCGCGCACACACACACGCACACACACACATCATCATCCCTCTCTTCGATTCTATAGACACCTCAAGCCGATGATACCTCCACTCTCTTCTCGTGGATCGCCCCCTCTATATATATGTTATATCCAGGGCTCTATTTCACACACATTGCATATGTTAAATTTTTTGATTGACCCCCCCCAAAAAAACTCTCAAGAACCCACACACTATATCTCTCTAGGTTTGTATCTCTCTCACACAACCCCACGTAGGTGGTGTACATATACAAGAAGAGAATAGGTGCATTGTGCACGTACTCACGCTTCGTGCCTAGCCACACCCGCGCGGGTACACGGTGGAGCTCATTTCTTTACGAAATGGCAGCCCACGTGCTAATTTGAACGCCTGTAGCGGTTGTTTACCTAGGGAGGTCGTGTACCACGCGTGCACGAAACAAAGTTTGACTTGACGCGTTGCCGCGTTATTTTTAAATAAAGTTATAGCGCTCAATAGCACGTACACAGAATATAAAACGATTTTTATGGAGGAAAAGGTAGTCCCCTCTTCAGAGTATCTCACACAAGGCTCCGGTGGCCTCTCTCTCTCTCACCGTTGGTCACTGATCCGGCCGCATCCCGTCCGCTGGGGGAAAGGGAGTGCGGTGGCCTCTCTCTCTCACCGTTGGTCACTGATCCGGCCGCATCCCATTCGCCGGGGGAAAGGGAGTGCGGTGGTCTCTCTCTCTCTCTCACCGTTGGTCACTGATTTGGCCGCATCTCGTCCGTCGGGGGAAAGGAAGGAAGTGCATCGTTTCTCCATTCGACGTCGCCGAGGCAGCACGTCCCGATCTGCGGTACACGCCATTCTCTCTGACCAAGCTCCGGCGCGGCAGGGCCTACACCACCTGCTCGCAGATTCCGCCCGCCGCTGCTCACCTAGTTACATCCCGATGACCTCCAGGTATCCCCTCCGGCCTTGCTCCACTGCCCGTTTTCCCACGTCACTGCATGTGGATCTTCCATAGTTCTTTACCCAAAACGTAGCTCGTCCGGTGTACTTTCCATATTGCATTCTCGTCCTCACACCGTTTTAGACAAACACAACCGTGTTGTTATCTTCCCTTAGGACAAGGAATATGCTTCTTTTTTGTCGTCGCATGTGTCATCAACTGTTATTGGCTAGTAATTGTTTCCTTTCTACCTATTTTTTGCAAACAGGGCTATCCATTTCACCTCGTTGCTATTGCGACCTTTTGGTGAACTGCACAAATCACTTTTTTCTTAAGAGTGTTTTGTGCAGTTGTACTAAAATGTCACACGGGTAACGTCTCTACATTTCAGTGCGACTGCACAAAGGGAGATTGGTTTTGCTCTATCCTCCTCATCCAACTCCGAGCCTAATCTTCTCCAACTAGTTAGTCTTAAGAGAGACCGCAAAGGTGACCGGCTTCTATTTATGTGTTTATTGTTTCATCACCAGCCTCTATTATCGTAATCACACTTGATATCTTTGGAACAGGGACACTCAGCTCTATTTTAGTGGAACTACACAAAATGATCGGAATGTTCATGCTCCAGACAGCTACTTTTTTCCCAACATGCCTTGTTGATTTAGGCAGAGCTGGGGGGACGTTGCTGCCAATGAAAGCATGGATCAATTTTAATTTAACACCTTCTCACAACTTTGTCTTCACTTGTGATGTAATTATTAGCTCTGATCTGCTAATAATTGACATGCATTAGCAAGGAAGTTAGTTTTTTATTGTTTCCGAAAGAGCATCGATGGCAAGACACGCGAAACAAAAGCTGAAAGCTCACACCATTGTACAATTTCATGTCGCTGGAAAATTATTTGTATAGTACGTCAATTATGTAAACAAATGATGGAAGCTTGATAGCATTTCCAGAACCCTCTTCATCATCCAGGTCCATGTGCCATGCACAAAATTATACTCCTTTGTTCCTAAATATTTATCTTTTTACAAATTTCAAACGGGCATATTTTAGAGTGTAGATTCACTCATTTTGCTTTGTATGTGTACTCCCTCCATTCGTAAATATTCTATTCATCTTAACAGAGATTTCAACATATTTTAGAAATACAAATACTCCGGAGTATATTTAAGAACCGAGGGTTAGTGCACAACCGCATGGGAGACTCAGCCCGGTCGTTGCGCCGCATTAATAGTGAGTAATGAGCAGTCAAATCATAAGCCCCACCTTTCCCACTGTAAGTTGCTCTGAAGAAGCAACCATCAATACGCTCTTCTTCGAATCCGCTCATACTACTCCATCCATCACTGTTTATACAGCGCACTTCAGAAAAAAGAAAAAAATCTGTGGGACCAAGGCGACTAGCGATCGGCCTGAAAAATAGCATTGGTAGTTATAGCACGTCGTCTATTACTAGAGGGAATAATGCGTACACACATGCATGCAGTGCTTCCACCCCGGGTACACACATGCATGCACTCCGTAGTAGTACAGTACATGGAGAGAAAATTGTGGACTTGATTGCGGTTACCATGCCCTAATTAATTGAGCATTAAACCAAATGCGTCTAAAGTCTCTCTGGTGGTGGAAATGCATTGAGAGAAATGCATCATAATGAAGTGCGCCCTGTAAACTATGACGGAGGGTGGAGTAGTATGAAGGTGCAAAACCAAGTACGCGTACTAGTACTGCGCTTGGCTCTTCGCCCCTTCATGAAGTCGAACAATGATGGTACTCCGCATGTTGGGTATTACAGTGTATACCTCTGACAATCTGACACCGAATGGACTGATGCATGTCCACCAAGGGTAGGTTGCATTAGTCAAAAGGCGTAAGCGAGCTTCACCTTGTCCTGCAAGCTTCTCCTTGTTCTGCGAGTTGACGGGACACACCAAAAAGTAGTGCTAGTCCATACTCCCTCCTTTCCGGTTAATATGGCTTAATCTTTTTTGCCGGTAAATGAGAGAGCTTTATTCATATATAAGCATTCTTAAGACGATCAGCCAAGACACTGGTCACTAGGAAGCCAAAAAAAGAAGTAGGAAGCGAGGTGTTTCATCAAGCCAGCTCTCGGCCACATTCAAAGTGCAGCAAGCACGGTTCGCACGAAGATGGGCCGCAAGGTTTGCTGACTTGTTTACATGCTGAATAACAAAAAAAGAGGAAATATTACTAAGCGCTACTATTTGTAACAGGATATGAGCCAGAATTAAGCGAGAATTGTGGCGAGTGTTCCATGCAATCGACTTCCATTATCACATGCGAGAACCCTCGAAGAGAACCAAATGTGTTGAAGATTGCTTTATCACATTTTAAAATAATAATAAGAGTGTAGACGCTCCTCCATCCGGTTCCTAGTAGTATAGTGTAGTATGCTTCTGGCAATCTGACACCGAATTAACTGTTGCGCGTCCACCGCCTGAGCGAGGGAGAGCTTGCATTAGTCAAAAGTTTCTCCTTCTCCTGCGAGCCACCGTGCGCAAGCTTCTCCCGTCCTGCAACCTTCTCCTCGTTCGGCAAGTTGACGGGACACAGCAAAGTAATGCTAGTCCATGCTGCCTCCTCTCCGGTTAACATGGCTTAATTTCAAACGAGATAAATACACTGTCTATCACTGTATTTTTGTAAAAATACGGTCAGTGGACTTCATAATATGCTCATTGCGCTCAATATATATATTTTCCGGTGTTCATACGGTCACTAGCTCACCCTGACTGAGTATGTGTGTGCATGCACGTGTAGGTTGAGCACTTGAGCGTCACCGTATGTGTTCCGTCGTGTGCTCGGACATGCATGCATTAGGGCGTCACGCACGTTTTTGCGTCCATGTGTACGTGTGACTGTTGCATACACGTAGGGGGAGTACGTGTAGGGGCCACTAAGGAGCAGTCAAATCACATAGTAAGTTAGTCGGAAGAAGCAACCATCATTTCACTCTTGAATGACACGTACGCAATATAAAATGGTTTATATGGAGAGAAAACGAAAACCACTATACTCCCTCCTTTCCGGTTTATAAGGCTTAATTCAAAATTCTCACCAACCAAGGTAGATGGTGAGTGGTGGAATACTTTTTGTAGTTTGCAAAAGCACCCAATTAATGCTCTTGTTTTCCTCAAAAAAGTATGTTTACCAATGCATTAATTGCAATGCATGCATGCATAAATTACATGCAATGGTCAATTTTCTCTTAGTAATTGCATGCAATGATTTAATGCACCTTGGAATCTGAACATGTGATGGAAAACAACCAAATTGAGCCTTATGAAATGGAAAAACTAAAATTTTGAGATAAGCCCTATAAACCGGAAAGGAGGGAGTATATACGCTAGCAGGGTGCGTGTGAGAGACGGGTCAGGAGGTGAATGACACGTGGCCCCAGGGGGTGCCTGGCCCACCTATCATACAGCCAAAGGCAGGTGCAGTAGAGGGCCGAGGAGTAGTACGAAATCCTACGCACCTACGCACGCTAACCAAGGGCTGAGTGATCACTCGAATCGCAAGATCAGTTGACTAGAAGCTACGTTAGACCCATGGAGGCGATGAGCGCGAGCATCAGCCGGCTGTGCCAGATGGTCCACGACGCCGGCCTGCGGCCCAGCAGGTAGTATTGCTTGAGGCCGCCAGGGCGAGGGGCCGCTTGGATGACAGCTTCCCATCCTTGTTCGACAAGGTCCTCGTCGGTTTCCTTGACAAGTTCACCGTCGTCAAGAAGCTTGCGGACGACTTTGACATAAGCCTCCAGCCGACCGCCCAAGCTCTGCGATGCCCGCCACCCTCAACGGCCACTATGGTAACAACCTCTTCGACGCACTGGAGGCCCTGCGACTGCCCGCCGTCGCGCCGGAGAATGTCCACCTCGAGGTCACGCTCGCCATGCAGCGCCTGGCGCAGCAAGACACCATCGACATAATCACCCACGTCTACGCGCAAATCGTCCACAAGGACTAGTACATGCAAGAGGAGGACGATAGGACGGTGGCCTTCTTGGAGCACAGGGCAACCTTGGACGGCACTGTTCAGAAGCACGTTGAGCTCGCCGCCAACGCCGCTGCTCCTCACACGTCGGTTGGTGACCCAGTGAACTAAGGCGTGAGGATGTCGTTGAACGTTGATGGATCCGTATGTATTTTTATCCTTTTGTCAAATCCATGTAGTAGTATATGATACTACAGTAATTATCTTACCTTTCGCATCAACTTCATAATTTTCGTACGTACTCCATGCATGAACGGCGCCAGAAGCAAACTTCTCATTACTCTAAGCAAAATCGTTATTTTCTATCTATCGGTCGCGCCATGGAGCAGAACCAAATTTTACAAGTTACGAGTTCAAAAAGCCTGTCGTGTTCGCGTCGCACCCCCACACGGTTGGTCTGGCACGCCGCTCAAGCGGGAATGCGTGCAGTGTTGCATTTTCACTTACAAGTGGGACCGCAGTTGAGCAAACCGACTATCGGCAAACCCCCACCCCGCCCACCGCGCGATGGCTGAGAAAAGAGGACAGGAGGGAGAAGAGATGGCTGTAGCACGGACTCCAACAAAATTGGTGTCGGATGGGATTCGTGTGGGTGGCGTGTGCCGTACTGCTAGACGTGAATGCTAGTTATGGCCCATGCCACCCCACTATATCGAGCCTATATCGAGGTACATAGAACAAATTTCCTGTAGTCCGTGCTTAGCCCTCCTCTATCTCTCTTCTCAGCCAGCCAGCGGACGCGGAGCCCATCGTCTGTTTGCTCACATGTGGCCCCACATGTCAGTGAAAACACAAGAGGACCCACTGAACCTGCACATCTTTCACCTCGACGTGCTGGTGATGAAAAACAAATCCAATAAAGATCTTCAGTGGCCGCTTTTGGAGTTACTCAAGAGTAGTAAGATTCTATTTACAGTTTAACCCAGGATGCACATCTCGTGGCTTCAACTACCACTCTATTTTCTTTCATGACACGACCTGGATGCTGGATGTCCCACGTGTCGGCAAAAGGAGGAAGAACCCGACCAAATCTATGGTTCTGCTCTCGGATTAGACTAGTTGTGCTAACTTAAAAATTTTATTGTGTACTCCCTCCGTTCCAAAATACTTGACTTCCATTTGTCCAAAAATGGATGTACCTATATACTAAGACATGTCTAGATACATATATATTTTGACAAATAGAAGGCATGTAGTATTGTGCAACGGAGGGAGTAGAATGGATGCAAGTTTTTGTATTGGGAAGAAGAGTACATCCATATATTGATAGACCGCAATTTAGTAGATGTTCTATCACTTTTAGCTAGTATAGAATAGAGGCTAGACATGAGACTAGATGCGAGGAAGCAACGTCTACTTCTTTACACTCGAATAAGAAAGAAGCACGCAAGATCGAGCCTCCGCAAATCAACAATGAATGCATCGAGAAGGCACTAATCCAACTTACTACAGGAGTAGTCAAAATTATCGTTGGAGTTCGTGCAAAATGGAGGTCCGTTTGGGTTCGTGCGTTGGAGTTGGCCTTACAAGTGGGACCACCGTTAAGGAAACCGACTATCGGCAAACCCCCACCTCGCCCGTCGCGCGATGGCTGAAGTTAGAGAAACGACGAGGTTGAAGAGATTTCTCTCACACGGACTCCAAGAAATAATATGGTGTCAGATGGATGTCGTGGTGGTGGCGTGTGCCGTACTCCTGGACATGAATGCTTGTTCTGGCCCATGCCACCCTACTACCCCTACTACTTACTCCTACTATATACTATACTACTAGTATATCGAGGATTCGAGGTGCTGGTTACGTACAACGAACACATTAACATATGGCTACAGTAAAAACACCCGCCCGACGCGCGAAGCATGTGAAGCTAGTACAAATAGTGTACTACTATTGTTGATTGGCCTCATCCGATAACCTGTTGCAATGCACGTACAATTATGTATTCGGAAAATATTTTTTTGCCTCATCCCACCACTCACTCAGAGAAGCGACTCGAAAGCCATTCATAAATTTAGTAAGTTTATCACAGGCATATCATTTTATTACATAGTACAACAGGTCATCAACCCACATCGACAACGAGGATACATTATAAATACTAAAGTTTTCACCACACAACAAATAACAAGCCATGAAATGAATTTCAACTCAACCATTTCGCAATGTTGGAAACGCTTGCTTTGAACCACAAGTGATCTGGGACAGGCCATCCGTTGTCGATTTGGAGACCAACGCATGACTAATCATCCAGGCTGAAGCGGCCTACTATATCAGTATCAGGGTAGGGAACTACCCAAATGTCCGAGGTATAGACACAGTTGCTTCTCATAAATGCGTCAACAGCAGTTGGATCGCCTTTCACCATCATCGGATAGTTTTGTCCAAGGAAGAGCGAGTTTTCTCCAAGACTATCAATTCTGTGCCAGGGAGAAGGAGTTGGCGCTAGCACCCTAGTATCCATCCCGAATACCATGCAACGGGTGTTGGAATAGGTCCGGAGAGTGCGACCATGGGAGACTACACCTGCTTCCTTAGCAGTAACATCATCAGTGGGTTGTATACACACAAGAAGAGGTGATCCATCGGAATTAGTTGCCAGGCGCCACAGATTATATCGGCGCTGCTCGTCCTCATGCTTGTGATCATCACCATCGTCATCTCCCCCTTGGTTATAAAAATCTTCAAGTATAGGTGGTGGGATGTTCACAGGACCTTGGAAACACAAGAAGAAGGTTAATTAGTAAAGGGAAACTTGCTAACCCGCATGCATGTGGATGAAACAATTATAATTACGGTGGAAGAAAAACGTACCGAAACAACAAGGATGCCATGCAAAAACAGTGCCACGAGTGGTGGCAGCAAACACAAGGCCCTCGTATTCAATTGCCTCACAGTAGTCATCCATGTACAGAAACTGATTTTTGAGCAATATCCATCGATTGAAACCATCAAGGACGGCAATAAGCTTGTCGAAGATAGCAACAACATCATAGTTTTTGTAATTCCAAGAGCGGTTGGGAACTCAACAAATTGCTATCTTCCGTAGACGACAGTCACCATGAACATATTTGAATGTGCGTACATTACCGGTTTGCTCAACCTCTGGGCAGTGTGCTGAGATTTTTGGAAGTGGAACCCGGTGACGAGTGTACACATTCACAAGTTCCCACTCGCAGTTGGACCCAATGTAAACAACCCAATCTCCATTTGCGCTCGCCCAAGCCTTGCCCTCAAGCAATGGCATCTTAACATCACACGTATCATTATCAAGCGGCATCAACTTGCACAGGGCGAGGCCTCCGTCATGCCGGCGCCAGTCATTAGGGTCATGGCGAAGAAGATAGGGGAGATCAAACCGCTCCTTGACCCTTGGGTTCCTTGCAATGATGTTATTAGTTGAGTCAAGAATGGGCTGGAACGAACCTGCCATGCTAGCCGAGGTGATGATGTTGCACCGATCAATGAGTTCCTCCACCACGTCATCTTTCAGATCGGGGCAAGAATAACGAGGTCGTTTCTAGCCTGTTCCCTCCATGGAGAAGATGATCGAACAATGGCAGAAGAAAGGGTGAAGGGCTGAAGGAAAATGGAGGAGGGAGAGGAAGAGTGTGCGACAGCAGTTCCAAATCGAGAGGGAAAGGCAAAGAGTCGGTGGACGGTTGCGAGTTTGCCACGGTTCACGAAGAGGCGCCCCGGCCTACACATCCATTCGGAAATACTCCTACTACTCGCCGTCATCTCACTGATATGTTGGAATGGGACCACATGTCAACGAAACATGGTGTGTAATTTCTCATGCAAAATGCGATCTGGCCGCGTTGGCCTGAGGTGCCACATTAGTTATCGACCTTTATTTTTTTAATGGCGTGTCGATCAGTTTTGAGGCATGACTAACTGGTACTGTACGCAGAGAAAATATAAACTACTCTACCACTACCCCACCTCCAGTACTAGTAGTATAAAAAAGATATATATAGGCTGGAGCTTCAGCGCTTTCTTGCTAAGGGCTGCCCACTTGCTTCACACTACCACCCTCTCCCAGATCTAAAAAGACGGCCCCTCTCTCCCTCCTCACCGGTGGTCACTGATCCGCCGGGGAAGAAAAGGACGTGCATCGTTGACGCACTCATCGTCGGCGAGCGAGGTCACGCACTGACGACAAGGACGTCCTCTCAGACCTAGCGCCCGCGCGGGATGGCCTCCGTCCCCAAGCTCGTTGTCGTAGTGTGTGCGGAGGACGACGACCATGAGCGAAGCCACTTCCCGCCGACCCTCAGGTATGCTACCTCTTTTCGAGCCATAACCTTGTTCTATCGCCCCATCTGCTACGTTGTTGCATGTGGATCTTTTTCCACTCCACCATCTTCCCAATTTGCTATCCTCTACTCTGCTGGCCACACAGACGAAAACCATAATTTGCACTATTAAATGAAACCCTACTTCATGTAGACTAATCCATGTCTGGGTTGAATAAGGAAAGGAAGGGAGACTGTACTGTCCAAGAGAGTAGGCATCGAACCCGCATCTAGGTTGAAAAGGGGAAAATCAGTAGCTAAGGAATGAGTCTCGTGTCTCTTGGTTGAAGAAGGGTAGAAAGGCATGACAACGCAATAGAGAATGACCAGGTCGATTGGTTTGTTGTCCTCGCATAGGAAAAAGGTGGCCAAAGAGAACAAAAATGGGACCATAATCCACATATGCTGCCTGGATATTTGTTGCTCTGGGCAACCATACCTCCCTCACCACTCTGCGTCCGTGGAGGTACATCGTACTGGTGCCTCCCATGCTCTTATTGCCACTTTTTTTGCTGTTAGTATAACGCCAGCAGTCAAGTCAAGCAATGCTACTGCTAAAGTGATGCCACATTTAACTAATGCCGCTCTCAGTCTAATGCCACCCATAAATTTAAGCAATGCCATTTAATGTCACTGGATTATTTCAGGGATAGCTGTTGATTGTGGATGTATTAAAGATTTTTCAGCTATAAGGCATTCTAATGCTGTTGCACAGCCAGTATACCAACGATGAAACTTGTTACTCCCGTCAGATTTTTGCACTGTTAATGCTTATATATTACATACCTCACTTTCATGAGATAAGTTAATTTTTTTGTACAGTATCACCAAAATACCAAGGCGCTGATGTCATTTTATTTTGGTTAAACTGCACAGACAATTATGAAGACAAGAGGAAAGGTCAAGAGTGGGCACCTCCTCCTCCGGCTGTTCTCTTGAGGAGGTCTGTATGTTTGTCTCTAATGCCTGTCGACTACATACCTGACATCATGATGTAATGTTAAGTCATTTCCTTTTGTACAATGTCACTGGATTGTCAAGGCGGTGATGGCATTTTATTTTAGTAGAACTGCACAAAATTTGCTTAAAAGAAGAGGAAAGTTCAGGAATGGCTCACTTTTCCAGAAAAAACTATGTATGCCTTCCTCACATCAGCCATTGTTGCTTTATTTATTCCTTCAAATAGGTGGTTAGAAACAGTCTTGCTACCTTTTCCCATTAAGAAATTGGAATGCTTATATTTGTGAGTCTATGCTTCAACTAGTGCCACTTTTAGAGTAATCACACTTCCAATATCTATGCAAACAGGGATGCTCGATTTTAGTGGAACTGCACAAAAAGTCCAACTAGTTCAACATTAGGAGCATGTTTTTTCCCAACCTTTATATCCAATTGGTGGCACTATGAGCTGTTCATTATGAAGGTACATGGTTTGCTACTATCTTGCTACTCTTTTTGTACTGTCATTAGATAGTAATACTAGTGGTTTGCATGTGAATTTATTGGCAGGGTGGACCTACATTGGAGGTGCAGGACAGGATTCAATGATTGGATGCTCAATTTCGGTTGTATCGATTTCACCTCTTCCATCACTGTGAACATGGATATCCTTGGTCTGATGAAGAATAGGCGCTATATTTCTGCTCTAAACCAGCAAATCAATTCAGTATGAAATTGTCCAGGGCAAAACATAACTGTATCAGATTGTCCAGTGCAGAACATGATAGATGCTAAGCGGAAGAGACATGTTTAAACCGAAAATACAAGATGTGGTATATGTTTACTAGCTGCTTGATATTTGTGCAGACAGAGATGTCTGCCCGTTGCTATTTGGCAAACCAACAAAGTGCCCGCAATTTTGGTTGAACTGCACAAGAGAATAGTATAGTCACTGCATGCAGTGCCATTTGAAAATAGACACATAAAGATTGGATAGTCACTTCATGGACTGCAGAAAAGTAGTACTGTACTATTTATTGGCCAACACTAGGTGCTTCATTGCTTTGGTCTGATTATACAATGGACATCATTTTTCCTAAGTTAAAGTTTATATTCCAAAAATAGTCTCGCTGTGTGATCGAGGGAAGACCAAATCATATTGCAGTGCATGTTCCTCCATCATGTCTGGTTCATTCTCATGGTTCCAGCTGTTGGTGAAACCACTTATGTTTGCAAGAGGAATTGTAGACTTCACAAACAAATTTGTCTTTCAGGCTGTACTGAATGTTGGTCAATAGAAGCATCCATGTTAGTAGGAAGAACAGATGTTTTTTCTAGATCTTTGCTTTTGGAGCTACATATTTGTATATAATCTGTGAGTCATTGAGATGCATTAACATGTTGATCTTATGTATGGGAATCGTACTAGTTAGTTTTAGTTGCGACGCAAGATCCGAAGTGGCTGATCTTTGCTTTTGGAGCTACATATTTGTATACGATCTATGAATCATTGAGATGCATTAACAGTTACTTATTTCTGTTCACTCAGTGTTTACAAGTTACTGATCGATCACTAGCTAGCCTACAAATGCGCTCCTGGCAGTTTTATTTGCGACGCAAGATGCGGAGTGGCAGTTTTTTGAATAAAAATGCCTACCTCTGAAGAAACTGACAAGCTCGCACGCAAGCAAGTGCCTCCTATCGCACCTCTCGCAAGTCCGAGGCGAGGCGGAGGACGCCGGTGCCGGCGTTTAGCGTGGACAGTAGATGGCGGTCGGCATCGTCTAGTTAGCTAAGAGTAAGTTAGTACTTGTACACTACTAGAGTGTTAGTGGGAGTAGGTAGCTAACTTGGCTATGATGGTTGTCAATGTGGAAGTTCAGTACTCTATATGTGGATCAGACCTGTTACTTTGGTCTGAATGTTGAACTTTCCGTTTGAACGTATGGAATGGGCTGTTATTTTTTTAAATGGGTTGTATTTGTCCTCCACGGTTTAGAGGCTGACTTGTGGGCCTAGCAAGTTGACGCGTACACAATCAGGAGATGATTGTACATGGAGAGGATAACAGCAGGGACCCGCCAAGGTCATGGCAGTACGCAAGCAAGTGCCTCCTTATTTCAAGCCAATAAAAAAATGGCTCCTCCTAGTGGATTTCTGACATCTGGGTCCCATGCCATTGTCGATGTAGTCAATAAACGAGAGAATTGCACAACGAGCGGCTGACACCAGGGACCCAACAGCTCGCCCAGTTATTTTTTGTTTTGGGTTAATTTGATAAATGCCACTCCAAATCTGGTGTATCCGAGAAATGCCACTGCAATTTCCAAACTTTGAAAAATGCCATTTCTAGTGGCATTTTTCGAAGTCTGGAGTGGTGTTTTTCAAAGTTTGCAAACTGCAGTGGCGTTTTTCAAAGTTTGCAAAAATTGTAGTGGCATTTTTCAAAGTTTGGAAATTGCAGTGGCATTTTTATGAATCGCCATAATTGGAGTGGCATTTATCTAATTTGTTTTTGAGACGAAAGTAGGGTGTCAACTGGGCTATGCGGGACACTCTGGCCTATCTAGACAGCCTTTTCTTTTATGTTTACCACAGACCAGCCTAGTAGTTTTTTTTTCTTTCTGAAAATGGCTAGCCCAGTTTTTTTGTGATTTGTCAAGTCGCTTTATTTGGCCTGTTGGGCTGCAAATCTTTCAAGACGAGTAGAGCTTCATTCGGCTGGCCGAGGTAATGGCCTATCAGTAATGAGAAATGGGCTGTACATTTTTAAAACACATCAAACCGGCAATTATTTTCAAATATCTTTTTTCATTTCGAGATTTTGAATTGCATTAATTTTTATGCGTGGACAATTTATTGGATTTTATATTGATATACATTTATTTTTAAAATCAGTCTAAATGTGACTCGAAATTTCGGGATTAAAAAGAGTTCAAACCGCACCGACATATGCAAAATTTCGTATAATTTTTTAACCGTGGCCACAATATGGGCTGTAATGCTAACATAAAGAATATGGGCTCCAAAAAAACCCGTAGGAATTAGCAAATGGGCTGTAAATTATTTGAAATAATGGCAGATGGGCTGTATGCTGTTTTCCACATATTTGAGGCTTTCCACAGATGGCATGTATACTGTTGGATGTCCATGCAACGACCGTCGTGCTTCTTCAATCTCTGCTCTTCCTGCTCCAGCCGCTCAAACAAGCGTCGGCGGGACTGCCTGCTCCCTCCTCCCCGCAGCCGGCTGTCCTGCCGCGAAGGCCTCACCGCCCCACCGTACTCCCATCACTGGCCTAGCCATCCCTCTACTCACCTACACCTGTTGTTATTCTCCGGCGACGGCAGACGAACCAGTAAACCCTCGTATAGTCGTACTCCCCTCCGCGTGGGAAACAAAAACAACAGTCGAGTCTTCCCTGCCTCCATGTCGTTCCCTTCCTAGGCCTCGCCGTCGTCCACCGCCCTGGTGCTCTCGGCGTGGCATGGTCAGCGTGGTCAATGACCAACATGCATCTGAAGTGGACTGTACGTGGAGAGTCTGACAGCTGCGTCCACGGTCGCACGCAAGGAAATGCCTCCTTATTACGCGCAAAATAATGATTTCCTCCACCTGACATCTGGGACCCACCAAAACGGCCTCTGTATTTCGTGAAAAAACGTTACCGCCGCTGACAGCTCGGACCCACCAGCTATATCTTCGCACACAAGGAAGTGCCTCCTTATTACGCACAAAAAATGAATACTCCCCCTGCTAGCTGGGACCCAGTATAGTGGGCCTACTAAGTTGACGGGGATGAAGGGCTTTGTCAACTTAGTCAATATGCACGATTCTAGCTCGACTGACCGTACGATGTCCATCCAATGGCCGTAATGCTTCTTCAACCTCTGGTCTTCTTGCTCCAGCCGCCCAAACCAGCGCCGGTCATGCCGCCTGCTCCTGCCTCCCGTGGCCGGCTGTGCTGCCGCAGAGGCCTCACCGACCCCATACTACTCCCACCGCTGGCCAGGCCATCCCTCCACTCCACTCACCCACACCCCCTGTTATTCTGCGGCGACGGCAGCGCAGCCGAACCAGTGAACCCTCGTACTCCTCTCTGCATGGGCATCCACTGCCGCATCTTCCCCGGCTCCGCGTCGTCCCCTTCCTAGGCCTCGCCGTCGTCCACCGCCATGGTGCCGTCGACGCGCTGTGGTCAATGTGGTCAACGACCGAATTCCATCGGAAGAATACTGTATGTGGAGAGGCTGACAGCTGGGTCCACGGCAGCCGCAAGGAAGTGCCTCCTTATTACGCGGAAAATAATTATTCCTCCACCTGACAGCAGGGACCCACCGGACGGGCCACCAGTATTTTGCAAAAAAATCGTTTCCCCCTGACTATTGGGACCCACCGGACGGGCAACCGTATTTCACGAAAAAACGTTCCCCCCGCTGTCAGCTCGGACCCACCGGAAGTGCCTCCTTATTACGCAAAAAAAATGAATACTCCCCCGGCTAGCTGGGACCCACCTTGCTGGGAGGCTGACTTGTGGGCCTACTAAGTTACGGGGACGGAGGGCTTTGTCAACTTAGTCAATATGCATGATTCTAGCTCCAGTGACCGCATGATGTCCATCCAACGGCCGTAGTGCTTCTTCAACCTCTGGTCTTCTTGCTCCAGCCGCCCAAACCAGCGCCTGTCGTGCCTCGTGCTCCTGCCTCCCATGGCCGGCTGCGATGCGGCGAAGGCCTCACCGCCCCCTACTACTCCCACCGCTGGCCAGGCCATCCCCCTACTCATCCACACCCATGTTACTTTGCGGCGATGGCAGCCTCACACCACAGCGAACCAGTGCCATCATACTCCTCTACGCATGGGCATCCACTGCCGCGTCTTCCCCGGCTCCGCTTCGTCCCCTTCCTAGGCCTCGCCGTCGTCCACCGCCCTGGTGAGCTCGGCGCGGCGTGGTCAACGTGGTCAAGGAACGGCTTCCATCGGACATGGAGTGTACGTGGAGAGGCTGACAGCTGGGTCCACGGCCGCAGCAAGGAAGTGCCTCCTTATTACGTGCAAAATAATTATTCCTCCACCTGACAGCAGGGACCCATCGGACGGGCCACCAGTATTTTGCGAAAAAAATCGTTTCCCCCTGACTGCTGGGACCCACCGGACGGGCCACCGTATTTCGCGAAAAAAAATGTTCCCCCCGCTGTTAGCTCGGACCCACCGGAAGTGCCTCCTTATTACGCACAAAAAAAGAATACTCCCCCGGCTAGCTGGGACCCACCTTGGTGGGAGGCTGACTTGTGGGCCTACTAAGTTGACGGGGACGAATGGCTTTGTCAACTTAGTCAATATGAACGATTCTACCTCCATTGACAGTACGATGTTCATCCAACGGCCGTAGTGCTTCTTCAACCTCTGGTCTTCTTGCTCCAGCCGCCCAAAGCAGCGCCGGTCGTGCCGCATGCTCCTGCCTCCCGTGGCCGGCTGTGCTGCCGCGGAGGCCTCACCGCCCCCTACTATTCCCACCGCTCGCCAGGCCCTGCGGCGACGGCAGCCTCACACCACAGCCGAACCAGTGAACCCTCGTACTCCTCTCCGAGCACGCGGGCTTCCACTGCCGCGTCTTCCCCGGCTCCCCGTCGTCCCCTTCCTAGGCCTCGCCGTCGTCCACCGCCCTGGTGCTCTCGGCGCGGCGTAGTCAACGTGGTCAAGGAACGACTTCCATCGGACATGGACTGTACGTGGAGAGGCTGACAGCTGGGTCCACGGCGGCAGCAAGGAAGTGCCTCCTTATTACGCGGAAAATAATGATTCCTCCACCTGACAGCAGGGACCCACCAGACGGGCCACCGTATTTCGCCCCCCTGACTGCTGGGACCCACCAGCTACATCTTCGCAGGCAAGGAAGTGCCTGACAGTCGGGACCCACCTGGTCGAAGCGTACATAGCATTGTTATTCTAGTCGCGAACGTGTACGTACATATATATTGGTGGATGTAGAGGCGCGCACGTGTCGTAGTAGAGGCGGCCAGGGTGCAAGAAAGAAAATACGGCCACGTATGTGTACATACGGGCGGGATCTCGAACGCCTACTTGCGCATACATACGGCGAGGGCTCGTGTACATGGCTGGGTCGGAACGGAGAAACAACGTCGTCATCGTGTTCATGGGTCGGAACGGAATGCGTGGTCGTGTTCATCGGGAGGGCTTGGACGGAAGAGGCGATGGAAACGAGGCCTGGCGTACCACACAACGGAGGAAACGGACCTCCTACGGTCGAAACGGGGGTCCTGTTGATCGGGAGGGGTGTGGCATATTGCAAAACAGAGGAAACGGACCTCCTATGGTCGAAACGGGGGGTCCTGTTGATCGGGAGGGGTGTGGCGTACCGCAAAACGGAGGAAACAGACCTCCTACGGTCGAAACGGGGGTCCTGTTGATCGAGAGGGGTGTGGCGTACCGCAAAACGGAGGAAACAGACTTGTGTTGGAGCGCTACGGTCGAAATAGGGGTCCTGTTCATCGGGAGGGGTGTGGCGTACCGCAAAACGGGACTCCACGGGATACTGTTCATCTCCACCGTCGACCCCCTCCAGCCTCCACGAGCTACTGTTCATCCACCATCGACCTCCTCCAGCCTCCACGGGCTCCTGTTCATCCAGCCTCCACCGCGCGCTACTCCACCGGCTACTGTTCAACCACCCCTCCACCATCTACTGTTCATCCAGCCCTCCACACCACGGGGTCCTGTTCAACCACCCCTCCACGGGCACCCCTCCACTGTCTACTGTTCATCCTGCCCTCCACACCACGGGGTCCTGTTCATCCACCCCTCTAGCGTCTACTGTTCATCCAGCCCTCCACCACACCACGGGGTCCTGTTCATCCAGAGGCAACGCCACTGCTCACTGTTCATCCAGCCCCCCCCCCCCCGCAACGCTCACTGTTCATCCCATCGATTGGCTTCAGTTAGCAGCAGTAGCCAAGGAATCGCTCGATCGGGTTCAGTTAACAGCCATCGATCGATCGCTAGGGTTCAGTAACGCGTAGCCTGCAGTGCAATCGCTCGGGTTCAGTTAGAGCCCAACGCCTCGCTCGGGTTCAGTTAGAGCCAACGCCTCGCACACACGTGCGTACGTGTATGAGAGAAACGCGCATCGCTCGGCCCCCGACCTCCCACCGTAACCGGGAACTCCTCGAAATCCCCCCCTTGCTTCTACCATAGTTTTTTCCGTCATGGACGGCCCAAAGAATGTCATGCAGCTGCGTCTCCGGCCCGCCCAGGACAAAAAGCCCATTTTCTGTCATGATTTTTTGTCATAGAAGTAGGAGCCCACCACATCTATGATGATACCGGGTTTTGTCACAATTATCGTCATAGAAGTGTCACATCTATGACAGAAAAAAAATTTGTTCGGCCCAAAATGTCATGGATGTGTCTTTTTTGTAGTGATGATCATTATATGATTGGAGTCGAGTCCACGGTCCACCATCTCCTGGCACTTGAAAACTTGTTGCTCCAATGCCTCGAACCTTGTCTCCATGCTTCCGGTCCTCCTTGGTCCCTCAACATCGCGGATGTGCAGCAACCCCTCACGCATCTCAATGGTTTGAGGGTGTTGCAGCACCTCCGCGAGGTAGGGGTTGATGACCTTCTCGAAGAACTTGTCCTTGGGGGCACTTGAAGACGCCATGGCGATCAAGATCTTTCAGAAAAACAGCTCGAAACAAAGACAGAAGATATTTGCGTGATACGGTGGTCAAAACCTTCGGGAGATTATATAATGAATTTTTACCGAACAAAAAAAGTATCGTGCAAGAAATCGGAGTCCGGAGAGCACACGAGGTGCCCACGAGGCAAGGGGTGCATCCAGGGGGTAGGGCGCGCCCTCCACCCTCGTGGAAGCCTCGTTTCCCTTTCCGGACAGCTTCTTATTTTCCTATTTTCTTAAATATTCCAAAACGGAGAAAAATTGCCATTAGAACTGTTTTGGAGTCGGTTTACTTACCGTACCATGTACCTATTCCTTTTCGGAGTCTGAAATGTTCTGCAAAGTGTCTCTTATGTATTCCTCCGGGGTTACGGTTTCAATAACATTGGTTTCAACATTTATGGGGTTACCTGAGATATAATGTTTGATTCTTTGAACGTTCACAACCCTCGGATTTGTGCCTTCGAAGTTGTTGATTTTTATGGAACTGGAATGATAGACCTCCTCGATGATGTAAGGACATTCCCATTTAGAGAGGAGTTTGCCTGCAAAAAATCTTAAATGAGAGTTGTATAGCAATACATAATCACCTACATTAAACTCACATTTTTGTATCCTTTTATCATGCCATCTTTTAACTTTTTCTTTAAACAGTTTGGCATTCTCATAGGCCTGGGTTCTCCATTCATCAAGTGAGCTAATGTCGAAAAGCGTCTTCTCACCGGCAAGTTTGAAGTCATAGTTGAGCTCTTTAATGGCCCAATATGCCTTATTTTCTAGTTCAAGAGGTAAGTGACATGCTTTACCATAAACCATTTTATACGAAGACATACCCATAGGATTCTTATTTACAGTTCTATAAGCCCATAATGCATCATCAAGTTTCTTGGACCAATTATTTCTAGATCTATTAATAGTCTTTTGCAAAATTAATTTAAGCTCTCTATTGCTCAATTCTACTTGACCACTGGACTATGGATGATATGGAGATGCAATTCTATGATTAACATCATACTTAGCAAGCATTTTACGAAAAGCACCATGAATAAAATGTGAACCACCATCAGTCATGAGATATCTAGGGACTCCAAACCTTGGAAAAATAACTTCTTTAAGCATCTTAATAGAGGTGTTATGATCAGCACTACTAGTTGGAATAGCTTCTACCCACTTAGTAACGTAATCAATAGCAACTAAAATATGTGTATACCCATTAGAGGAAGGAAACGGTCCCATATAATCAAAGCCCCAAACATCAAATGGTTCAATAACAAGTGAATAATTCATGGGCATTTCTTGATGTCTACTAATATTACCAATTCTTTGACATTCATCACAAGACAGGACAAACTTACGGGCATCCTTGAAGAGAGTAGGCCAATAAAAACCGGATTGCAATACCTTATGTGCAGTTCTATCTCCAGCGTGGTGTCCTCCATAAGCCTCGGAGTGACACTTGCATAGGATCTGTTCTTGTTCATGCTCAGGTATACAACGTCTAATAACACCATCCACTCCTTCTTTATAAAGATGTGGGTCATCCCAGAAGTAATGTCTTAAATCATAGAAGAACTTTTTCTTTTGCTGGTATGTGAAATTAGGTGGTGTAAACTTAGCAACAATATAATTAGCATAATCAGCATACCATGGAGCAGTACGAGAAGCATTTATCACAGCCAATTGTTCAACAGGAAAGTTATCATCAATAGGTAGTGGGTCATCAAGAACATTCTCTAACCTAGACAAGTTGTCTGCAACGGGGTTCTCAGCTCCCTTTCTATCAATAATATGCAAATAAGTCTAGGTTTAGCATCTTTCTTTTCCATAAGATATTTAATAGCAGCATGATCAGTGTGAACAGTTACTTTAGAAACAACTATATAAGGTCTGACCTTATCACAAGCAAATACAACTGCTAAAAATTATTTTTCAGTAGTAGTAGCATAATTTCTTTGAGCATTGTCTAGAGTTTTACTAGCATATTGAAAAACATTTAATTTCTTATCAACTCTTTGTCCTAGAACAGCCCTACAGCATAATCACTAGCATCACACATGATTTCAAATGGTAAATTCCAATCAGGAGGCTGAACAATAGGTGCAGAAATCAAAGCTTTCTTAAGTATTTCAAATGCTTCTACACAATCCTCATCAAAGACAAAAGGGACATCTTTTTGTAAGAGGTTAGTCAGAGGCCGAGAAATTTTAGAGAAGTCCTTAATGAACCTCCTATAAAAACCGGCATGACCAAGGAAGCTTCTTATACCTTTAATGTCCTTAGGACACGGCATCTTTTCAATGGCATCAACCTTAGCTTTATCAACTTCAATACCTCTTTCAGAAATTTTATGCCCCAAGACAATACCTTCATTAACCATAAAGTGGCACTTCTCCCAATTCAAGACAAGATTAGTTTCTTCACATCTCTGCAAAACTCGATCAAGGTTGCTTGAGCAATCATCAAAAGAAGTTCCGTAAATGGAGAAATCATCCATGAAAACCTCAACAATCTTTTTAGAAAAGTCAGAGAATATAGCAGTCATACATCTTTGAAAAGTAGCAGGTGCATTGCATAAGCCAAAAGGCATATGTCTATAAGCAAAGGTACCGAAAGGGCAAGTAAAAGTTGTCTTTTCTTGATCCTCTTTTGACACAGGTATTTGAGAGAAACCATAATAACCATCTAGAAAGCAAAAATGTGTATGTTTGGATAATATTTCTAGCATTTGATCAATAAATGGTAAAGGGTAATGATCTTTTTTAGTAGCTTTATTTAATTTGCGGAAATCAATTACCATTCTATAACCTGTAACAATTCTTTGTGGGATCAATTCATCTTTATCATTAGGAACAACAGTAATACCATTTCTTTTCTTACCACTTCTTTCATATTAGGATTTAACTGTTGTTGGTGATCAACAACCGGTTTAGCATCTTTCTCCAATTTTATTTTGTGCTGGCATAGAGTGGGACTAATGCCCTTAAGATCATCAAGAGTATATCCAATAGCAGCACGGTGCTTCTTCAGAGTTTTCAATAATTTCTTTTCTTCATGCTCTGAAAGGTTAGCACTAGTAATAACAGGATATATCTCTTCTCATCAAGATAAGCATATTTAAGAGTATCAGGTAAAGGCTTAAGCTCAAATACGGGATCACCCTTAGGTGGAGGAGGATCCCCTAAGATTTCAACAGGCAAGTTGTGCTTCAAAATATGTCCCTGTTTAAAGAATACTTCATCTATTTCCCTTCTTTCATTCATAAACATCATTTTCATGGTCTAGCAAATATTGTTCTAAAGGATCAGTAGAAGGCACGACAATAGAAGCAAGACCAATAATTTCATCTTTACTAGGCATTTCTTTATCATGGGGTTGTCTACGAAATTTAGCAAAATTAAATTCATGAGACATATCCCGCAAACCAACAGAAACAATATCCTTATTGCAGTCTATCTTAGCATTAACAATATTCAAGAAGGGTCTACCAAATATAATGGGACAAAAGTTATCTTGTGGGGAACCAAGAACAAGAAAATCAGCAGGGTATTTAACTTTCCCACACAAGACTTCAACATCTCTAACAATCACAACTGGTGAAATAGCATCTCTATTGGCAAGCTTAATTGTAACATCAATCTCTTCTATCTCAGCAAGTGCAATATCATGCATAATTTCTTTGTATAAGGAATGAGGTATTGCACTTGCACTAGCACCCATATCACATAAGCTATGATAGCAATGATCTCCTATTTTAACAGAAATAACAGGCATGCCTACAACAGGTCTATGTTTACTTTTAGTATCAGGTCTAGCAATTCCAGCAGCTTCATCACAGAAGTAAATAACTTGCCCATCAATATTATCGGCCAAGAGATCTTTACCATAGCAACACTAGGTTCAACTTTAATTTGCTCAGGGGGTTTGGGTGTCTTAATATTACTTTTGTTGACCACAGTTGAAGCTTTAGCATGATCCATTATTCTAACAGGGAAAGGTGGTTTCTCAATATAAGCAGTGGGAACAACAGGATCATTATAAGTAATAGTCTTTTCTTCAACTTTAATAGGTGCAACTACTTTTACTTCAATGGGAGGATTATATTTAAACCACTTCTCCTTAGGGAGATCAACATGAGTAGGAAAGGATTCATAGAAAGAAGCTACTATCTCAGAGTCAAGTCCATATTTAGTGCTAAATTCACGGAAAGCATCGGTATCCATAAAATATTTAACACAATCTAACTTAGAGCATCTCCAGCCGCGCCCCCAACTGGCCCCCCAAGGCTGTTTTTAGTGCCGGGGCCGAAAAATCGGCCCAGTCGCGCCCCCACGAGCCTGTTTTTCGCTAGATTGGGCCGAAATTGGCGCTGGCGCACCCAACCCGAACCCGGCGCGCTGGGGGGCGCCGGTGCGAATGTTTTGGCGCGAAAGAGTGGCGGGACAGGTGCGTCAGGGAGACAAAGGCTGGTCGTCCTCATCGTCTCGGTTTTCCCGCGGGGAATCAATGCCAAGGCTGCCGTCGGTCAGCCTGCCATTGATTCACGGGCGACGAAGTGCGGCGACGCCGCCCCACCTTCCGCCACCCGTTCGCACGCTCCTGGAGTATGCCGCCGACAACCACGCGGCATGGGCGGCGTACTTCGAACGCCGGCAGGAGGAGCGCCTCGTCTCCACCAACAACGCGCCGATGCCAAACGGCCGCAACAACAGTGAGGGCCGCCGCCTGTGGTGGGGCGTCCCTGGCCGCATGCTCAGCGGCATCCTCACGCACGTCGAGGGCGGAAACGACCCGCCGCTCGAGTGAAGCAGCGCGCCGGGGCGAGGGGTCGAGCAGCGGCCATGCCAAGGAGGAGAAGCATCGGCCGTAGTTTAGGTTTTTTTCGTCCCTTTTATTCGTGTAAAAACCGCCTAAATGTCACCGAAATTTGGCCGTGTTTGTTCAAATTTGGCCGTTTTTGTTGAAATTTGGACGAACTGTGGGGGCGTCTGGGGGCGACCTAGGGGCGGCGGCTGGGAACATGCTCGCCCCCATGCCGAAAAAAACGCTGGCTCGCCCCCAAGCGACATTTTTTCGTGCCCTTGGGGGGGCGAACAGCTGGAGATGCTCTTAGGTGTTATACCTGACTCCTTACCTTCGTCGAGGTCCCAATCTTTAGAGTTGTGTTTAATTATTTCCAATAAATCCCATTTGAATTCAATAATCTTCATCATAAAACATCCAGTACAAGAAGTATCGAGCATGCAGCGATTACTGAGAGAAAGCCAAGCATAAATTTTTTGAATAATCATTTCTTTTGAGAGCTCATGACTGGGGCATGAATATAACATTGACTTAAGCCTCCCCCAAGCTTGAGCGATGCTTTCTCCTTTGTGAGGCCAAAAATTATATATATAATTACGATCACAATGAACAATATGCATAGGATAAAACTTCTGATGAAATTCCAATTTCAATCGGTTGTAGTTCCATGATCCCATATCATCACATAGCCTAAACCATGTTAATGCCTCTCCCTTCAAATATAAAGGGAAGAGCTTCTTCTTGATAACATCCTCGGGCATACTTGCAAGCTTAAATAATCCACAAACTTCATCCACATAGATTAGGTGCAAATCAGGATGTAATGTTCCATCACATGTGAAAGGATTAGCTAGCAGTTTCTCTATCATACCCGAAGGAATTTCAAAGTAAACATTTTCACTAGGTTCAGTAGGTTGAGGAGAAACTCTTTTCTCTACTGGTCGGGGTGAAGATACCCCGAACAAGCCCCTCAAAGGATTATGTTCCATAGTAACAAGTGACAGTAAATTTCAGCCCACTATATAAATTTTTCCTTACCAAATTCCACCTACCAAAGGTGCTTCACTCCCTGGCAACGGTGCCAGAAAAGATTCTTGATGACCCACAAGTGTCGAACCCAACGAGGAGCAGAAGGAAATGATGAGCAGTTTTCAGCAAGGTATTCTCTACAAGCACTGAAATTGTCGGTAACAGATAGTTTTGTGATAAGGTAATTTGTAATGGGTAATAAGTAATAAAAGTAAATAAGGTGCAGCAATATGGCCCAATCCTTTTTGTAGCAAAGGACAAGCCTAGACAAAATCTTATATAAAGGAAAGCGCTCCCGAGGACACATGGGAATTATCGTCAAGCTAGTTTTCATCACGCTCATATGATTCGCGTTCGGTACTTTGATAATTTGATATGTGGGTGGACCGGTGCTTGGGTACTGTCCTTCCTTGGACAAGCATCCCATTTATGATTAACCCCTATTGCGAGCATCCGCAACTACAACAGAAGTATTAAGGTAAACCTAACCATAGCATGAAACATATGGATCCAAATCAACCCCTTACGAAGCAACGCATAAACTAGGGTTTAAGCTTATGTCACTCTAGCAACCCATCATCTACATATTACTTACCAATGCATTCCTCTAGGCCCAAATAATGGTGAAGTGTCATGTACTCGACGTTCACATGACACCACTAGAGGAAAGACAACATACATCTCATCAAAATATCGAACGAATACCAAATTCACATGACTACTTATAGCAAGACTTCTCCCATGTCCTCAGGAACAAACATAACTACTCACAAATCATATTCATGTTCATAATCAGAGGGGTATTAATATGCATAATGGATCTAAACATATGATCTTCCACCAAGTAAACCAACTAGCATCAACTACAAGGAGTAATCAACACTACTAGCAACCCACAGGTACCAATCTGAGGCTTTGGGACAAAGATTGGATACAAGAGATGAACTAGGGTTTGAGATGAGATGGTGCTAGTGAAGATGTTGATGGAGATTGACCCCCTCCTGATGAGAGGATCGTTGGTGATGACGATGGTGATGATTTCCCCCTCCCGGAGGGAAGTTTCCCCGGGAGAACAGCTTCGTCGGAGCCCTAGATTGGTTCCGCCGAGGTTCCGCCTCATGGCGGCGGAGTTTCGTCCCGTGAGCTTGCTTATGATTTTTTCCTCGACGAAAGACTCCATATAGCCAAATATGGGCATCAGAGGGCCACCAGGGGGGCCACGAGGGTGGAGGGCGTGCCCCCCACTCTCATGGACGGTGGGTGGCCCCCCTCTGGTACTTCTTTCGCCCAGTATTTTTTATATATTCTGAAAATAATTCTCGTGGAGTTTCAGGACTTTTGGAGATGTGCAGAATAGGTCTCTAATATTTGCTCCTTTTCCAGCCCAGAATTCCAGCTGCCAGCATTCCCCCTCTTCATGTAAACCTTGTAAAATAAGAGAGAAAAGGCATAAGTATTGTGACATAATGTGTAATAACATCCCATAATGCAATAAATGTTGATATAAAAGCATGATGCAAAATGGACGTATCAACTGGTCACTGGAAGTGGAACTGCCCCAAGTATTTGGTGGAGAAGAAGGATGGCAAAGTGAAAGGTATATTTGATATACATGTTATTGATGCGTACCTTACTAATGCTCGCAGTAGTGCCTGGATATTTGATACTGGTTCAGTTGCTAACATTTGCAACTCGAAAGAGGGGCTACGGATTAAGTGAATATTGGCTAAGGACGAGGTGAAGATGCACGTGGGAAATGGTTCCAAAGTCGATGTGATCGCCGTCGGCACGTACCTCTACATCTACCTTCGGGATTAGTTTTAGACCTAAATAATTGTTATTTGGTGCCAGCGTTGAGCATGGACATTATATCTGGATCTTGTTTGATGCAAGACGGTTATTCATTTAAATCAGAGAATGATGATTGTTCTATTTATATGAGTAATATCTTTTATGGCCATGCACCCTTGATGAGTGGTCTATTTTTACTAAATCTTGATAGTAGTGATACACATGTTCATAGTATTGAAGCCAAAAGATGCAGAGTTGATAATGATAGTGCAACTTATTTGTGGCACTGCCGTTTGGGTCATATTGGTGTAAAGTGCATGAAGAAACTCCATTCTGATGGACTCCTGGAATCACTTGATTATGAATCACTTGGTACTTGCGAACCATGCCTCATGGGCAAGATGACTAAAACTCTGTTCTCCGGAACAATTTAGCGAGCAACAGAGTTATTGGAAATCATACATACTGATGTATGTGGTCCAATGAACATTGAGGCTCGTGGCGGATATCGTTATTTTCGCACCTTCACAGATGATTTGAGCAGATATGGGTATATCTACTTAATGAAACATAAGTCTGAAACATTTGAAATGTTCAAAGAATTTCAGAGTGAAGTGGAAAATCATCGTGACAAGAAAATAAAGTTTCTACAATCTGATCGTGGAGGTGAATATTTGAGTTATGAGTTTGGTCTTCATTTGAAACAATGCGGAATAGTTTCGCAACTCACGCCACCCAGAACACCACAGCGTAATGGTGTGTCCGAATGTTGTAATCGTACTTTACTAGATATGGTGCGATCTATGATGTCTCTCGCTGATTTACCGCTATCATTTTGGGGTTATGCTTTAAAGATGGCTGCATTCACATTAAATAGGGCACCATCTAAATCTGTTGAGACGACACCTTATGAACTGTGGTTTGGCAAGAAACCCAGGTTGTCGTTTCTTAGAGTTTGGGACTGCGATGCTTATGTGAAAAATCTTCAACCTAATAAGCTCGAACCCAAATCGGAGAAATGTGTCTTCATAGGATACCCGAAGGAGACTGTTGGGTACACCTTCTATCACAGATCCGAAGGCAAGATATTCGTTGCTAAGAATGGATCCTTTCTAGAGAAGGAGTTTCTCTCGAAAGAAGTGAGTGTGAGGAAAGTAGAACTTGATGAGGTAATTGTACCTGCTCCCTTATTGGAAAGTAGTTCATCACTGAAATTAGTTCCTGTGATTCCTACACTAGTAAGTGAGGAAGCTAATGATGATTATCATGAAACTTCTGATCAAGTTACTACAGAACCTGGTAGGTCAACCAGAGTAAGATCCGCACCAGAGTGGTATAGTAATCCTGTTATGCAAGTCATGTTACTTGACCATAGCGAACCTACGAACTATGAGGAAGCGATGATGAGCCCAGATTCCGCAAAATGGCTTGAGGCCATGAAATCTGAGATGGGATCCATGTATGAGAACAAAGTGTGGACTTTGGTTGACTTGCCCAATGATCGGAAGGCCATAGAGAATAAATGGATCTTCAAGAAGAAGACTGACGCTGACAGTAATGTCACTGTCTACAAAGCTCGACTTGTTGCTAAAGGTTTTCGACAAGTTCAAGGAGTTGACTACGATGAGACCTTCTCACCCGTAGTGATGCTTAAGTCCGTCCGAATCATGTTAGCAATTGCCGCATTTTATGATTATGAAATTTGGCAAATGGATGTCAAAACTACATTCCTTAATGGATATCTTAAAGAAGAGTTGTATATGATGCAACAAGAAGGTTTTGTCGATCCAAAAGATGCTAACAAAGTATGCAAGCTCCAGCGCTCCATTTATGGACTGGTGCAAGCCTCTCGGAGTTGGAATATACGCTTTGATAGTGTGATCAAAGCATATGGTTTTATACAGACTTTTGGAGAAGCCTTTATTTACAAGAAAGTGAGTGGGAGCTATGTAGCATTTCTGATATTATATGTAGATGACATAGTGGGAGCTATGTAGCCACCAACCGGTACTAAAGGGGGTGCGCTGGTGCAGGTGTGGTGTGGGCAAGTATAGTCCCACCTCGCTAGCCGAGGGGCGCCTCTCTAAAGCAGGCTTCTGGGCCTAACTCTGCAGCGCTGCCCTGTGGGCCAACTGGGCCTTGCAGGTCTGCATCCTAGCCCAACTACAGGTTGGGTTTCTAGTCGTATGCATGTCGTTGTGGCCCAGTAGGCGGGCTTTTTATATTTAGTTTTTTCTTTTTTGCTTTATTTATTTTTTAGGTGTTTTTTGCTGTATTTAGAGTTTATTTGTGAATATTTTTGCTTTAGGTACAAAAAATTACAAACTTTCTGTTAGTGCCAGTAGTTTTTAAATTTTAATTGTTTAAATTTGAATTATTTGAAATTTGTGTGAATCACTAGTTTGTGAATAACTTAACTTTAAAAGTAGTTTTTTCAGTGATTCTTTTATATTATGTTTAATATTAGTGTGTTTTATCATTGTATTCAATTTGGTAATGCTTAGGTTATTTAAAAAATGAAATGCCTTTGTAACAGATGAGTTTTAGTCTGAAACTCTGATACTTCGAAAGAGATTGTCCATTTTGTACACGAAGTGCATCTAGTTTTTTTCGTAACCCTCTCAACTTTTTTGCACATGCTATGTGGGTGAAATGATGATACCATGTCAACTTTCAACCTTTTCAGACTTCATTTGTACTGCTTTTCAATTTCAGGGTCATTTAGCTCAAAAAACAGTAAATGCATGAAAAATAGCAAATGATGTCAGGAAGGGTTGAAAGTTGATGACGTGGCTTTGAATGGTGCATACTGAACACACAAAAAGTCTGGAGTTCTAATAAGTTAAAAAATGAATTGCCAGATGAGTTCTCATCCGAAACTTGATACTTCGAAAGGGATTGTCCATTTTGTACACGAAGTGCATCCAGCTTTCGCCATAACCCTCTCAACTGTTTTGCACATGCTATGTGGGTGAAGTGATGATACCGTGCCAACTTTCAACCTTTTCAGAGTTCATTTGTACTGCTTTTCAATTTCAGGGTCATTTAGCTCTAAAAAATATCAGTAAATGAGCTGAAAAATAGCAAATGAAGTCAGAAAGGTACACATTTGTCCGAAGCACAAAAGTACACATTTCAAATGCCAAAACACATAAGCACCCTAACTAATATAAAGATTCCCTACGGTTTCTCCAAAGTGGGACTTTCCAGATATACAAGTCCGGAAATTCACTAGAGAAGAAAATGATGACAGTGAAGCCGATCACATCCCAGAGTGGGATCTTTGGGTGTGAAACATTTTCTTCACGTGTGTCCCTTTGCACTGTAACCATGGACATTCTTCATCATTTAACTAGATGCTCGAGTCAATATTCACTCTGAATGGAGCAATTTCATCAAACTTTTCATAATCTTCTGACATGTCTGTCTTGTCATCCACTCCCACGATGTTTCTTTTCCCTAAAAGAACTGTGTGGCGCTTTGGCTCATAGTATGATGTATTCGCTTCCTTATCTTTTCATTTTCTCGGCTTGGTAGACATGTCCTTCACATAGAAAACATGCGCCACATCATTGGCTAGGACGAATGGTTCGTCTACGTACGCAAGATTGTTGAGATCCACTGTTGTCATTCCATACTGCGGGTCTTCCGTTACCCCGCCTCGTGTCATATTGACCCATTTGCACCGAAACAAAGGGACCTTCAAACCACGTCCATAGTCAAGTTCCCATATGTCCTCTATGTAACCATAATATGTGTCCTTTCCCCTCTTGGTTGCTGCATCAAAGCGGACACCACTATTTTGGTTGGTGCCCTTATTATCTTGGGCGATCGTGTAAAATGTATTCCCATTTATATCGTACCCTTTGAAAGTCATTATATTTGAAGATGGTAACTGGGACAGCAAGTACAGGTCATCTTCAACAGTGGTGTCATGCATGGCACGTGTCTACAACCAACCAGCAAAAGTCCCTGTTTGTTCACGTGTAATCCAATCGTCAGACTGCTCCGGCTGTTTGGAGCATAGAAAATTCTTGTGTTCCTCCATATATGGAGCCACCAAGGCAGAATTTTGCAGAACTGTGTAGTGTGCTTGAGTGAGAGAATGCCCGTCCATACATATTATTTGCTTCGGTCCTAGCATGCATTTCCACCTAGTCTGCCCTTATGCCGCGATTCAGGAACACCAATCGGCTTAAGGTCAGGAATAAAGTCAATACAAAACTCAGTGACCTCCTCGTTTTCATGGCCCTTGGAGATGCTTCCTTCTGGCCTAGCACGGTTACGAACATATTTCTTTAAGACTCCCATGAACCTCTCAAAGGGGAACATATTGTGTAGAAATACAGGACCCAGAACGTTAATCTCTTCACATAGGTGAACTAGGACGTGTGTCATGATGTTGAAGAAGGATGGTGGGAACACCAACTCAAAACTGACAAGACATTGCACCAAATCATTCTCTAACCTTGGTATGATTTCTGAATTGATTACCTTCTGAGAGATTGCATCGAGGAATGCACGTAGCTTCACAATGGCTAATCGAACATTTTTTGGTAGAAGCCCCCTCAATGCAACCGGAAGCAATTGCGTCATAATCACGTGGCAGTCATGAGACTTTAGGTTCTGGAAATTTTTCTCTGCCATATTTATTCCCTTTATATTTGACGAGAAGCCAGACGATACCTTCATACTGAGCAGGCATTCAAAGAAGATTTCCTTCTCTTCTTTGGTAAGAGCGTAGCTGGCATGACCCTGATGTATGCCGTCTTTTCCGTGCATATGTTGCTGGTCCTCCCATGCCTCCGGTGTATATTTTGTCTTCCCATACACGCCCAAGAAGCCAAGCAGGGTCACACAAAGATTCTTCATCACGTGCATCACGTCGATTGCAGAGCGGACCTCTAAGTCTTTCCAATAGGGAAGGTCCCAAAATATAGATTTTTTCTTCCACATGGTTGTGCGTCCGTCAGCGTCATTCGGAACAGATTGTCCGCCAGGACCCTTTCCAAAGATTACCTTCAAATCACTCACCATATCATGTACATCATCACCAGTATGGTGGTGAGGCTTCGTCTGGTGATCTGCCTCACCTTTGAAATGCTTGCCTTTCTTTCTTACGGGATGCCTGCTTGGAATAAATCGACGATGTCCCAGGTACACATTCTTCCTACAATTATCCAAATATATACTGTCGGTATCATCCAAACAGTGCGTGCATGCACGGTATCCCATGTTTGTATGTCCTAAAAGGTTACTGAGAGCAGGCCAATCATTGGTGGTCACGAACAGCAGCACATGTAGGTCAAATTCTTCCTGTTTGTGCTCATCCCACGCACGTACACCTTTTCCATTCCACAGCTGCAAGAGTTGTTCAACTAATGGCCTTAGGTAAACATCAATGTCGTTGCCGGGTTGCTTAGGGCCTGATACGTCTCCAACGTATCTATAATTTTTGATTGCTCCATGCTATATTATCTACTGTTTTGGGCAATATTGGGCTTTATTATCCACTTTTATATTATTTTTGGGACTAGCCTATTAACCGGAGGCCCAGGCCAGATTTGCTGTTTTATGCCTATTTCAGTGTTTCGAAGAAAAGGAATATTAGACAGAGTCGAAACGGAACGAAATCAACTGGAGAAGTTATTTTTGGAAGAAAACACACCTGATCAACTTTGATCCCACGTCAGGGGAGACACGAGGTGCTCATGAGGGTGGGGGCGCCCCCCCCCTAGGGCGTGCCCCCTGTCTCGTGTGACCCCGTGGCTCCTCCGACGTCCTCCCTGCACCCATATATACCCACGTGACCTAAAACTTCCAGAACACAAGATAGATCGGGAGTTCCGCCGCCAGAAGCCTCCGTAGCCACCAAAAACCAATCTAGACCCGTTCCGGCACCCTGCCGGAGGGGGCACTCCTTCTCCGGTGGCCATCTTCATCATCCCGGCGCTCTCCATGACGAGGAGGGAGTAGTTCTCCCTCGGGGCTGAGGGTATGTACCAGTAGCTATGTGTTTGATCTCTCTCTCTCTCTCGTGTTCTTGAGATGATACTATCTTTATGTATCACGAATTTTGCTATTATATTTGGATCCTATGATGTTTCTTCCCCCCCCCCCTCTTCTCTCTTGTAATGAATCGAGTTCCCCCTTTGAAGTAATCTTATCGGATTGAGTCTTTGAAGACTTGAGAACACTTGATGTATGTCTTGCCGTGGATATCTGTGGTGACAATGGGATACCACGTGCCACTTGATGTATGTTTTGGTGACCAACTTGCGGGTTTCATGACATTGGGAACCTATGCATAGGGGTTGGCACACGTTTTCGTCGTGATTCTCCGGCAGAACTTTGGGACACTCTTTGAGGTCCTTTGTGTTGGTTGAATAGATGAATTGAGATTGTGTGATGCATATTGTATAATCATGCCCACGGATACTTGAGGTGACATTGGAGTATCTAGGTGACATTAGGGTTTTGGTTGATTTGTATCTTAAGGTGTTATTCTAATACGAACTCTAGGGCTGTTTGTGACACTTATAGGAATAGCCCAACGGATTGATTGGAAAGAATAACTTTGAGGTGGTTTCGTACCCTACCATAATCTCTTCGTTCGTTCTCCGCTATTAGTGACTTTGGAGTGACTCTTTGTTGCATGTCGAGGGATAGTTTTATGATCCAATTATGTTAGTATTGTTGAGGGAACTTACACTAGCGAAAGTATGAACCCTTGGCCTTGTTTACCATCATTGCAATACCGTTTACGCTCACGTTTATCACTTGTTACCTTGCTGTTTTTATAATTTCAGATTACAAATACTTTTATCTACTATCCATATTGCACTTGTATCACCATCTCTTCGCCGAACTAGTGCACCTATACAATTTACCATTGTGTTGGGTGTGTTGGGGACACAAGAGACTCTTTGTTATTTGGTTGCAGGGTTGCTTGATAAAGACCATCTTCATCCTATGCCTCCTACGGATTGATAAACCTTAGGTCATCCACTTGAGGGATATTTGCTACTGTCCTACAAACCTGTGCACTTGCAGGCCCAACAACGTCTACAAGAAGAAGGTTGTGTAGTAGACATCAAGCTCTTTTCTGGCGCCGTTGCCGGGGAGGTTAGCGCTTGAAGGTATATCTTTAGATCTTGCAGTCGAGTCTTTTAGTTTCTTGTTTTATCACTAGTTTAGTTTATAAAAGAAAACTATAAAAAATGGAATTGAGTTTGTCTCATACGCTTCACCTTTTTAATATCTTTCGTGAGTATGATGGAAAGGATAATTCTGCTCAAGTGCTAGAAGAAGAAATCTATAAAATGTTTGGCACTAAATATTTGAATTATGAGCATGATTGCAATGTTGTTAGTATGAATTCCTTGAATATCCATGATGCTAATGATATGCAAAGCCACAAGCTTGGGGAAGCTATGTTTGATGAAGATGATATTTTTTGTCCCCCAAGTTTTGATGAGCAAATTTATTATGATGAAAGCATGTCTCCTATCTATGATGATTATTGTGATGACACTTATGCTTTAAATAATAATAATAATAATAATAATGAAACTTGTCATCTTGATCTTAATTTTCAATCACATGATAGTTATTTTGTTGAGTTTGCTCCCACTATTGTTCATGAGAAGAATTTTGCTTATATGGAGAGTAGTAAAATTTCTATGCTAGTAGATCATGAAAAGAATGCTTTAGGTGCTGGTTATATTGTTGAATTCATTCATGATGCTACTGAAAATTATTATGATGGAGGAATATATGCTTGTAGGAGTTGCAATAATATCAAGTTTCCTCTCTATGTGCTTAAAGTTTTGAAGTTATGCTTGTTTTACCTTCCTATGCTTGTTGATTCTTGTTCCCATAAGTTGTTTGCTCACAAAATCCCTATGCATAGGAAGTATGTTAGATTTAAATGTGCTAGTCATATTCTTCATGATGCTCTCTTTATGTTACAATTCTTATCCTTTATGTGAGCATCATTGAAATCATCATGCCTAGCTAGGGGCATTAAACGATAGCGCTTGTTGGGAGGCAACCCAATTTTATTTTTTGTTCCTTACTTTTTGCTCCTGTTTAGAAATAAATAATTCATGTAGCCTCTGTTTAGATGTGGTTATATGCTTTTAATTAGTGTTTGTGCCAAGTAGAACCTTTGGGAAGACTTGGGGAAAGTCTTGTTGATCATGCTGTAAAAAACAGAAACTTTAGCGCTCACGAGAATTGCTGCCATTTTTATTTGGAGAGTGCTATTTAGTTAATTCTTTTTGCAGATGCTTAATAGATAAATTCCTCAGGTCCAGCAATTTATTTGAGAATTTTATGAGTTCCAGAAGTATACGTTTGATCCAGATTACTACAAACTGTTCTGTTTTTGACAGATTCTGCTTTTCGTGTGTTGTTTGCTTATTTTGATGAATCTATGGCTAGTAAAATAGTTTATAAACCATAGAGAAGTTGGAATACAGTAGGTTTAAAACCAATATAAATAAAGAATGAGTTCATTACAGTACCTTGAAGTGGTGATTTATGATGACCCACAAATATAGGGGATCTATCGTAGTCCTTTCGATAAGTAAGAGTGTCGAACCCAACGAGGAGCAGAAGGAAATGATAAGCGGTTTTCAGCAAGGTATTCTCTGCAATTACTAAAACAAGTGGTAACAGATAGTTTTGTGATATGATAAATTGTAACGAGCAACAAGTAACAAAAGTAAATAAAGTGCAGCAAGGTGGCCCAATCCTTTTGTAGCAAAGGATAAACCAGATCAAACTCTTATAATAGGAAAAGCGCTCCCAAGGACACATGGGAATATCATCAAGCTAGTTTTCATCACGTTCATATGATTCGCGTTCAATACTTTGATAATTTGATATGTGGGTGGACCGGTGCTTGGGTGTTGTTCTTACTTGAACAAGCATCCCACTTATGATTAACCTCTATTGCAAGCATCCGCAACTACAACAAAAGTATTAAGGTAAACCTAACCATAGCATGAAACATATGGATCCAAATCAGCCCCTTACGAAGCAGCGCATAAACTAGGGTTTAAGCTTCTGTCACTCTAGCAACCCATCATCTACTTATTACTTCCCAATGCCTTCCTCTAGGCCCAAATAATGGTGAAGTGTTATGTAGTCGACGTTCACATAACACCACTAGAGGCTAGACAACATACATCTTATCAAAATATCAAACGAATACCAAATTCACATGACTACTCATAGCAATACTTCTCCCTTGTCCACAGGAACGAACGTAATTACTCACAAAGCATATTCATGTTCGTAATCAGAGGGGTAATAATATGCATATAGGATCTGAACATATGATCTTCCACCAATTAAACCAACTAGCATCAACTACAAGGAGTAATCAACACTACTAGCAACCTACTAGCACCAATCCCAGACTTTGAGACAAGAATTGGATACAAGAGATGAACTAGGGTTTGGAGATGAGATGGTGCTGGTGAAGATGTTGATGGAGATTGCCCTCTCCCGATGAGAGGAGCGTTGGTGATGACGATGGTGATGATTTCCCCCTCCCGGAAGGAAGTATCCCCGGCAGAACAGCTCTGCCGAAGCTCTAGATTGGGTCCGCCAAGGTTCCGCCTCGTGGCGGTGGATTCTCATCCCGAAAATTTCATCTCTCTTTTTTTCTCATCGAAAGATCTCATATAGGAGAAGATGGGCATCGGAGAGCCACCAGGGGGCCCACGAGATAGGGGGCGCGCCCTAGGGGGGCACCCCCCACCCTCGTGAGCAGGGTGTGGGGCCCCTGGCCTTCATATTTGGTGTGGATTTTTCTTTATTTCTTTTAAGACGTTCTGTGGAGTTTCAGGACTTTTGGAGTTGCGCAGAATAGGTCTCTAATATTTGCTCCTTTTCCAGACCAGAATTCCAGCTGCCGGCATTCTCCCTCTTTATGTAAACCTTGTAAAATAAGAGAGAATAGCCAAAAGTATTGTGACATAAAGTGAAATAATAGTCCATAATGCAATAAATATCGATATAAAAGCATGATGCAAAATGGACGTATCAACTCCCCCAAGCTTAGACCTCGCTTGTCCTCAAGCGAAAAGCCGATAGCAATAAATATGTCCTCATGTTTAGAGGTAGAGGCGTCGATAAAAATAAAATACGGACATGAAGGCATCATGATTATTCTTATAACAGCAACATATATAGGTTTTGTCATATGATTACTTATGTTCAAGTGATGATCTATTCACAATGCAAAAGTATAAATCATAAACCTTATTGGACTCCGACAAACTATAATCTCAGTCATTGAAGCAATTGCAATTTATCATAACATCGGAAAGAGTCTATGTCAGAGCTGAAAAGCAAGTCCACATACTCAACTATCATTTAGTCCTCCATAATTACTAACACTCACGCGATACTTGTGGTTACAGAGTTTTAATCAGACACAGAGAAAGATAGGGGCTTATAGTTTTGCCCCACAACCTTTTACCTCAAGGGTAATGTCAACAATAATGGTTCATGCTCCCCTACATCCAATTAGATATATATATTAGGTTCTTTCCAACATGCTGAGCTTCCCAAAGGATAAAATAAAAAAGAAAAGGTGAAGATCACCATGACTCTTGCATAAGGTAGAAGATAATAATAAAGGATAGGCCCTTCGCAGAGGGAAGCAGAGGTTGCCATGCGCTTTTATGGTTTGATGTATAAAATCTCAATGCGAAAGAACGTCACTTTATATTGCCACTTGTGATATGAACCTTTATTATGCAGTCCGTCGCTTTTATTACTTCCACATCACAAGATCGTATAAAGCTTATTTCTCCCACACCAATCAATCATACATATTTAGAGCAATTTTTATTGCTTTGCACCTATGACAACTTACTTGAAGGATCTTACTCAATCCATAGGTAGATATGGTGGACTCACATGGCAAAACTGGTTTAGGGATATTTGGAAGCACAAGTAGTATTTCTACTTGGTGCTGAGAATTTGGCTAGCATGAGGGGGATATGCAAGCTCAACAAGTTAGAGGAACCATGACAACATACTTTATCTCAAATATAAGAAAGACATAACTCATTACGTTGTCTTCCTTGTCCAACATCAACTCTTTAGCATGTCATATTTTAATGAGTGCTCCCAATCATAAAATATGTCAATGATAATGTATCTATATGTGAAACCTCTCTTTCCTTATTACTTCCTATTAATTGCAACAATGACCAAAGCTATGTCTGCCAACTCCCAACAACTTTTAATCATCATACTCTTCTATGTGAAGTCATTACTCTCAATAAGATCAATATGAACTTTTTGTTTCTTTTATTCTTTTCTTCTTTCTTTTATTCACCCAAGATCATGGCAAAATAATCAAGCCCTTGACTCAACACTAATCTTTATTATATATAACTCACGGACTCGATTACATAGAGGGATCATAAAGAAAAACTCAAAACTAGATCATGCCATAAACTTTATTCTACTAGATCAAGATACTACTAATAGGATCGAACTAAGAAAACGGTAAAGATAGGAGTTGTGATGGTGATACGATACCGGGGCACCTCCCCCAAGCTTGGCAGTTGCCAAGGAGAGTGCCCATACCCAGATACTCAATTCTTCTTTGTTGGAGGAGACGGTGGAGGTGTTGTTGGCTTAGTTGATGGCTTAGTCTTCTCCCTTAATTTGCGCTTGAGGATGGCATTTTGATCCCTCAGACCATCAACTTCCCACTCCAGGTTTAGTATCTTTTTGCATAGGTCCTGCTTATTTTCCTGCAAGAGACGAAAAGGGATAAACTCGAACTTGGGTTTCTTTGCCCTATCAGGGAGGCTTGAATTTTTGAACTCCACGTGCATGTCTCCAGGTTGAGGTAATGGTGCTTCATCTTCATCTGAGCTCGTCTCCTCCTTCCCCTTGGGCTCATAGTCCTCTTCTTCCTCCGTGGTCCATCAATTATGTTCCACATCTCCATAGACCTTTGGATTTGCTAAGTAATCATCCACATAGCTTTCTCCTTCCGAATCCTGGGAAGACATGTAGATTTAATCTGCAACAGGACAGCTCGAAACAAAGACAGGAGGTTTTTGCATGATACGGGATTCAAAAACTTCGGGAGAATATATAATGAATTTTTATCGACCAAAATACGTAACATGGAAGAAAATAGAGTCCGGAAAGCACACGAGGCGCTCACGAGGTAGGGGGCGCGCCCAGGGGGGTAGGGCGTGCCCACCACCCTTGTGGGGCCCTCGTGTCCTTCCCGGATTGCTACTTATTTTTCTATTTTTCTAAATATTCCAAAACGGAGAAATATTGCCTTAAAAATTGTTTTGGAGTCGATTTACTTACCGTACCACATACCTATTCCTTTTCGGAGTCTGAAACGTTCTGGAAAGTGTCCCTTATGTATTCCTCCGGGGTTATGGTTTCAATAATATTGGTTTCAACATTTATGGGATTACCTGAGATATAATGTTTAATTCTTTAACCGTTTACCACCTTTGGATTTGTGCCCTCGAAGTTGTTAATTTTTATGGCACCGGAACGATAGACCTCTTCGATGACGTAGGGGCCTTCCCATTTAGAGAGAAGTTTTCCTGCAAAAAATCTTAAACGAGAGTTGTATAGCAATACATAATCACCTACATTAAACTCATGCTTTTGTATCCTTTGGTCATGCCATCTTTTAACTTTTTCTTTAAACAACTTGGCATTTTCATAAGCTTGGGTTCTCCATTCATCAAGTGAGCTAATATCAAATAACCTCTTCTCACCGGCAAGTTTAAAATCATAGTTGAGTTCTTTAATAGCCCAGTATGCCTTATGTTCTAGTTCGAGAGGTAAGTAACATGCTTTTCCATAGACCATTTTATACGGGGACATACCCATAGGATTTTTGTATGTAGTTCTATAAGCCCATAATGCATCATCAAGTTTCTTAGACCAATTCTTTCTAGACCTATTAACAGTCTTTTGCAAAATTAATTTGAGCTCTCTATTGCTCAACTCTACTTGACCACTAGATTGTGGGTGATAAGGGGATGCAATTCTATGATTAACATCATATTTAGCAAGCATTTTACGAAAAGCACCATGAATAAAGTGTGAACCACCATCAGTCATTAAATATCTAGGGACTCCAAACCTCGGGAAAATAACTTCTTTAAGCATTTTAATAGAAGTGTTATGATCAGCACTACTAGTTGGAATAGCTTCTACCCACTTAGTAACGTAATCAACAGCAACTAAAATATGTGTGTATCCATTAGAGGTAGGAAAAGGTCCCATATAATCAAAGCCCCAAACATCAAACGGTTCAATAACAAGTGAATAATTCATAGGCATTTCTTGACGTCTACTAATATTACCAATTCTTTGACATTCATCACAAGACAAGACAAACTTACGGGCATCCTTGAAGAGAGTAGGCCAATAGAAACCAGATTGCAATACCTTATGTGCAGTTCTATCTCCAGCATGGTGTCCTCCATAAGACTCGGAATGACACTTGCGTAAGATATGTTCTTGTTCATGCTCAGGTACACAATGCCTAATAACACCATCTACTCCTTCTTTATAAAGATGTGGGTCATCCCAAAAGTAATGTCTCAAATAATAGAAGAACTTTTTCTTTTGTTGGTATGTGAAGCTAGGTGGTATAAACTTAGCAACAATATAATTAGCATACCATGGAGTACTACGAGAAGTACTTATAACATTTAATTGCTCATCAGGAAAGTCATCATTAATAGGTAGTGGGTCATCAAGAATATTTTCTAACCTAGACAAGTTGTCTGCAACGGGGTTCTCAGCTCCCTTTCTATCAACAATATGCAAATCAAATTCTTGTAGCAAGAGAACCCATCTAATAAGTATAGGTTTAGCATCTTTCTTTTCCATAAGATATTTAATAGCAGCATGATCTGTTTGAATAGTTACTTTAGAATCAACAATATAAGATCTGAACTTATCACAAGCAAATACAACTGCTAAAAGTTCTTTTTTAGTAGTAGCATAATTTCTTTGAGCATTGTCTAGAGTCTTACTAGCATAATGAATAACATTTAATTTCTTATCGACTCTTTGCCCTAGAACAGCACCTACAACATAATCACTAGCATCACACATAATTTCAAAGGGTAAATTCCAATCAGGTGGCCGAACAATAGGTGCAGAGACTAATGCTTTCTTAAGTATTTCAAATGCTTCTACACAATCATCATCAAAGACAAATGGTATATCTTTTTGCAATAAATTAGTCAGAGGCTGAGAAATTTTTGAGAAGTCCTTAATGAACCTCCTATAAAACCCGGCATGACCAAGGAAACTTCTTATACCTTTGATGTCCTTGGGACATAGCATCTTTTCAATAGCATCAACCTTGGCTTTATCAACTTCAATACCTCTTTCAGAAACTTTGTGCCCCAAAACAATACCTTCATTAACCATAAAGTGGCACTTTTCCCAATTCAAGACAAGATTAGTTTCTTCACATCTCTGCAAAACTCGATCAAGATTGCTCAAGCAATCGTCAAAAGAGGAACCATAGACGGAAAAGTCGTCCATGAAAACCTCACAAATCTTTTCACAAAAAGTCAGAGAATATAGCCATCATGCATCTTTGAAAGGTAGCAGGTGCATTACATAAACCAAAAGGCATACGTCTATAAGCAAAAGTACCAAAAGGGCATGTAAAAGTAGTCGTTGATTGATCTTTAGCCGACACAGGTATTTGAGAGAAACCAGAATAACCATCTAGAAAGCAATAGTGTGTGTGTTTGCAGAATCTTTCTAGCATTTGATCAATAAAAGGTAAGGGGTAATGATCTTTCTTAGTAGCTTTATTTAATTTGCGGAAATCAATTACCATCCTATAACCTGTGATAATTCTTTGTGGAATCAATTCATCTTTATCATTAGGAACAATAGTAATACCTCCCTTCTTATGGACACAATGGACAGGACTTACCCACTCACTATCAACAACGGGGTAGATTATACCTGCCTCCAGAAGCTTTAGTATTTCTTTTCTTACCACTTCTTTCATTTTAGGATTCAGACGTCGTTGAGGATCACGAACTGGTTTGGCATCTGCTTCCAAATTTATTTTATGTTGGCATAGACTGGGACTAATGCCCTTAAGATCATCAAGAGTATATCCAATAGCAGCACGATGCTTCTTCAGAGTTTTCAATAATCTTTCTTCTTCATGCTTTGAAAGGTTAGCACTAATAATAACAGGATATATCTTCTTTTCATCAAGATAAGCATGTTTAAGATTATCAGGCAAAGGTTTAAGCTCGAACACGGGATCACCCTTGGGTGGAGGAGGATCCCCTAAGATTTCAATAGGCAAGTTGTGTTTCAGAACAGGTTCCTGTTTAAAGAATACTTCATCTATTTCCCTTCTTCCATTCATGAACATATCATTTTCATGGTCTAGCAAATAGTGTTCTAAAGGATCACTAGGAGGTACGGCAATAGAAGCAAGACCAATAATTTCATCCTTACTAGGTAATTCTTCCTCACGATGTTGTTTACTAAATTTAGAGAAATTAAACTCATGAACCATATCATCCAAGCCAACAGTAACAATATTCTTAGTGCAGTCTATGGTAGCATTGACAGTATTTAAGAAGGGTCTACCAAATATAATTGGACAAAAGCTATCTTGTGGAGAAGTAAGAACAAGAAAATCAGCAGGATATTTAGTTTTCCCACACAAGACTTCAACATATTTAACAATTCCAATTGGTGAAATAGTATCTCTGTTGGCAAGTTTAATTGTGACATCAATATCTTCTAACTCAACAGGTGCAATTTCATTCTTAATTTCTTTGTATAAGTCATGAGGTATAACACTAGCACTAGCACCCATATCACATAAGCCATGATAACAATGATCTCCTATTTTAACAGAAATAACAGGCACGCCTACCACAAGTCTATGTTTATCTTTAGCACAAGGTTTAGCAATTCTAGCAGTTTCACCTTCGAACTAAATAACATTCCCATCAATATTATTAGACAAGAGATCTTTAACAATAGCAATATTAGGTTCTACTTTAACTTGTTCAGGAGGTGTATAAGTTCTAATATTGCTTTTACGAACAACAGTTGAAGCTTTAGCATGATCCTTTATTCTAACAGGGAAAGGTGGTTTCTCAATATAAGAAGTAGGAACAATAGGATCATTATAAGTGACAGTCTTTTCTTCAGCTTTAATAGGTGCATCTACTTTTACTTCTATGGGAGGATGATATTTAAACCACTTATCCTTAGGGAGATCAACATAAGTAGCAACAGATTCACAGAAAGAAGCTACTATCTCAGAGTCAAGTCCATATTTAGTGCTAAACTTATGGAAAATATCGGTATCCATGAAAGATTTAACACAATCAAACTTAGGTGTCATATCTGACTCCTTACCTTCGTCAAGGTCCCAATCTTCAGAGTTGCGTTTAATTCTATCCAATAAATTCCATCTGAATTCAATAGTCTTCATCATAAAAGAGCCAGCACAAGAAGTATCGAGCATGTTGCGATTGTTTTCAGAAAGCCGAGCATAAAAACTTTGCATAATTATTTCTCTCGGGAGCTCATGATTGGGGCATGAATATAACATTGATTTAAGCCTCCCCCAAGCTTGAGCGATGCTTTCTCCTTCGCGAGGCCAGAAATTATATATGTAATTGCGATCACGATGAACAAGATGCATAGGGTAATACTTTTGATGAAATTCCAACTTCAATCTTTTATAGTCCCAGAATCTCATATCATCACATAGCCTATACCATATCAATGCGTCTCCCTTCAAAGATAAAGGGAAGACCTTCTTCTTAGCAACATCATCGGGTATACATGCAAGCTTTAATAATCCACAAACTTCATCCACGTATATTAAGTGCTCATCGGGATGCTTTGTTCCATCTCCTGTAAAAGGGTTAGCTAGCAGTTTTTCCATCATAGCCGCAGGAAATTCAAAAGGAGTTTCATTTTCAATAGGTTCAGTAGGTTGAGGAGCAACTCTTTGCTCTATTGGACGGGGTGAAGATACCCCGAACAAGCCCCTCAGAGAATTACTTTCCATAGTAACAAGTGACAGTAAATTTTAGCACACTATATAAATTTTTCCTTACCAAATTCCACCTACCAAAGGCGCTACACTCCCCGGCAACGGCGCCAGAAAAGAGTCTTGATGACCCACAAGTATAGGGGATGTATCGTAGTCCTTTCGATAAGTAAGAGTGTCGAACCCAACAAGGAGCGGAAGGAAATGATAAGCGGTTTTCAGCAAGGTATTCTCTGCAAGTACTGAAACAAGTGGTAACAGATAGTTTTGTGATATGATAAATTGTAACGAGAAACAAGTAACAAAAGTAAATAAAGTGCAGCAAGGTGGCCCAATCCTTTTGTAGCAAAGGACAAGCCAGAACAAACTCTTATAATAGGAAAAGCGCTCCCGAGGACACATGGGAATATCGTCAAGCTAGTTTTCATCACGTTCATATGATTCGCGTTCGATACTTTGATAATTTGATATGTGGGTGGACCGGTGCTTGGGTGCTGTTCTTACTTGAACAAGCATCCCACTTATGATTAACCTCTATTGCAAGCATCCGTAACTCAACAAAATTATTAAGGTAAACCTAACCATAGCATGAAACATATGGATCCAAATCAGCCCCTTACGAAGCAACACATAAATTAGGGTTTAAGCTTCTGTCACTCTAGCAACCCATCATCTACTTATTACTTCCCAATGCCTTCCTCTAGGCCCAAATAATGGTGAAGTGTTATGTGGTCGACATTCACATAACACCACTAGAGGCTAGATAACATACATCTTATCAAAATATCAAACGAATACCAAATTCACATGACTACTCATAGCAAGACTTCTCCCTTGTCCTCAGGAATGAACATAATTACTCACAAAGCATATTCATGTTCATAATCAGAGGGGTAATAATATGCATATAGGATCTGAACATATGATCTTCCACCAATTAAACCAACTAGCATCAACTACAAGGAGTAATCAACACTACTAGCAACCTACTAGCACCAATCCGGACTTTGAGACAAGAATTGGATACAAGAGATGAACTAGGGTTTGGAGATGAGATGGTGCTGGTGAAGATATTCATGGAGATTGCCCTCTCCCGATGAAAGGAGCGTTGGTGATGACGATGGTGATGATTTCCCTCTCCGGGAAGGAAGTATCCCCGGAGGAACAGCTCTGCCAGAGCTCTAGATTGGCTCCGCCAAGGTTCCGCCTCGTGGTGGTGGAGTCTCGTCCCGAAAAATTCCTCTCTTTTTTTCTCATCGAAAGATCTCATATAGGAGAAGATGGGCATCGGAGAGCCACCAGGGGGCCCACGAGATAGGGGGGGCGCCCCCCACCCACGTGAGCAGGGTGTGGGCCCCCTGGCCTTCATCTTTGGCATGGATTTTTCTTTATTTCTTTTAATACGTTCTGTGGAGTTTCAGAACTTTTGGAGTTGCGCAGAATAGGTCTCTAATATTTGCTCCTTTTCCAGACCAGAATTCCAGCTGCCGGCATTCTCCCTCTTTATGTAAACCTTGTAAAATAAGAGAGAATAGCCATAAGTATTGTGACATAAAGTGAAATAACAGTCCATAATGCAATAAATATCGATATAAAAGCATGATGCAAAATGGACGTATCAATTTATTTCTTATACTAACGGAGCTTACGAGTTTTCTGTTAAGTTTTGTGTTGTGAAATTTTCAAGTTTTGGGTAAGGATTCGATGGACTATGGAATAAGGAGTGGCAAGAGCCTAAGCTTGGGGATGCCCAAGGCACCCCAAGGTAATATTCAAGGATAGCCAAGAGCCTAAGCTTGGGGATGCCCCGGGTGGCATCCCCTCTTTCATCTTCGTTCATCGGTAACTTTACTTGGAGCTATATTTTTATTCACCACATGATATGTGTTTTGCTTGGAGCATCAATTTATTTTGTTAGGATTTTCTTTTTTTTATTTAGAACAATGTTTTGCATCTTTTATTTCAATAAAAGTGGCATTAATAGTCTTTACTATGCCTATGTTACAAGTATACATGTTGCTGTTTGAAAACAGAAAGTTTACCGCTGTTGCAATAATTCCCTAGAAAAGTCAGAATGTGATAAAATGTTGAAACCTTTTGCATATTAATCTCTGATATATTTCATACAATGGGAATTTTATTTCATAATTTTCGGAGTTAGGGAAGTATGGATGTTGCTGCATTCTTTACAGACTATCCTGTTTAGGCAGATTGCTGTTATGTTTGCATATGTTTGCTTCTTTAATGATTCTATTTGAGGATAGGACTATTAAATATGCAAAGTAATTTAGTATGCGATGTTGAATAATAATTTTAGTGATTTGCTACAGTAGAGTATGATAAAGTTTTGGCAATGGTTTATACTAACTTATCTCACGAGTCCTTGTTGAGTTTTGTTTGGATGAAGCTTTTGAGATTTAGGGAGACCGTGATATGAGAGGAATTAAGGAGACACAAAAGCTCAAGCTTGGGGATGCCCAAGGCACCCCAAGATAATATTTCAAGAAGTCTCAAGCATCTAAGCTTGGGGATGCCCCGGTTGGCATCCCACCTTTCTTCCTCAACAATTATCGGTTAGTATCTGTTGATCCTAAGTTTTTGCTTCTTCACATGATGTTTGCTATTCATAGATGTCATTTTATTTTGCTTTGCTTGCTGTTTGAATAGATTACCAAGATCTGAAATTATTAATGTTAGAGAGTCTTCACATAGTTGCATAATTATTCGAGTACTCATTGATCTTCACTTATATCTTTCAGAGTAGTTTGTCATTTGCTCTAGTGCTTCACTTATATCTTTTAGATCATGGTGGTAGTTTTATTCTGAAGAAATAGATGAACTCTCATGCTTCACTTTGATTATTTTGAGAGTCTTAAATAGCATGGTAATGTGCTTAAAATCCTAATATGCTAGGTATTCAAGAATGATAAAATTCTCTTATGAGTGTGTTGAATACTATGAGAAGTTTGATACTTGATAATTGTTTTGAGATATGAAGATGGTAATATTAGAGTCATGCTAGTTGAGTAGTTGTGAATTTGAGAAATACTTGTGTTGAAGTTTGTGATTCCCGTAGCATGCACATATGGTGAACCATTATGTGATGAAGTCAGAGCATGATTTATTTATTGATTGTCTTCCTTATGAGTGGCGGTCGGGGACGAGCGATGGTCTTTTCCTACCAATCTATCCCCCTAGGAGCATGCGCGTAGTACTTTGTTTCGATAACTAATAGATTTTTGCAATAAGTATGTGAGTTCTTTATGACTAATGTTGAGTCCATGGATTATACACACTCCCACTCTTTCACCCTTGCTAGCCTCTCTAATACCGCGCAACTTTCGCCGGTATCATACACCTACCATATACCTTCCTCAAAGCAGCCACCATACCTACCTATTATGGTATTTCCATAGCCATTCCGAGATATATTGCCATGCAACTTTCCACCATCCAGTTTATCATGACACATTCATCATTCTTATATTGCTAGCATGATCATGTAGTTGACATAGTACTTGTGGCAAAGCCACCGTTCACAATTCTTTCATACTTGTCACTCTTGATTCATTGCATATCCCGGTACACCGCCGGAGGCATTCATATAGAGTCATACTTTGTTCTAGTATCAAGTTGTATCATTGAGTTGTAAATAAATAGAAGTGTGATGATCATCATTCAATAGAGCATTGTCCCAAAAAAAAGGCCAAATAAAAAAAAGAAAGGCCAAAAAAAAGGGGCAATGCTACTATCCTTTTTCCACACTTGTGCTTCAAAGTAGCACCATGATATAGCAAGTCTCATATATTGTGCTTCAAAGTAGCACCATATTTTTCATATAGAGAGTCTCATATGTTGTCACTTTCATATACTAGTGGGAATTTTACATTATAGAACTTGGCTTGTATATTCCAATGATGTGCTTCCTCAAAAATGCCCTAGGTCTTCATGAGCAAGCGAGTTGGATGCACACCCACTAGTTTCTTTTGTTGAGCTTTCATACATTTATAGCTCTAGTGCATCCGTTGCATGTCAATCCCTACTCACTCACATTGATATCTATTGATGGGAATCTCCATAGCCCGTTGATAAGCCTAGTCGATGTGAGACTATCTTCTCCCTTTTTGTCTTCTCCACAACCACCATTCTATTCCACCTATAGTGCTATATCCATGGCTCACGCTCATGTATTGCGTGAAGATTGAAAAAGTTTGAGAACATCAAAAGTATGAAACAATTGCTTGGCTTGTCATCGGGGTTGTGCATGATTTAAATATTTGTGTGGTGAAGATGGAGCATAGCCAGAATATATGATTTTGTAGGGATAGCTTTCTTTAGCCATGTTATTTTGAGAAGACATGATTGCTTAGTTAGTATGCTTGAAGTATTGTTGTTTTTATGTCAATATTAAACTTTTGTCTTGAATCTTATGGATCTGAATATTCATGCCACAGTTAAGAAAGAATTACATTGAAATTATACCACGTAGCACTCCGCATCAAAAATTCTTTTTTTATCATTTACCTACTCGAGGACGAGCAGGAATTAAGCTTGGGGATGCTTGATACGTCTCCAACGTATCTATAATTTTTTATTGCTCCATGCTATATTATCTACTGTTTTGGGCAATATTGGGCTTTATTATCCACTTTTATATTATTTTTGGGACTAACCTATTAACCGGAGGCCCAGCCCAGATTTGATGTTTTATGCCTATTTCAGTGTTTCAAAGAAAAGGAATATCAGACGGAGTCGAAATGGAACGAAATCAACTGGAGAAGTTATTTTTGGAAGGAAACACACCTAATGAACTTGGACCCCACGTCAGGGGAGACACGAGGTGCTCACGAGGGGGGGCGCCCCCCCTAGGGTGCGCCCCCCTGTCTCGTGGGACCCCCGTGGCTCCTCCGACGTCCTCCCTGCACCCATATATACCCACGTGACCTAAAACTTCCAGAACACGAGATAGATCGGGAGTTCCGCCGCCAGAAGCCTCCGTAGCCACCAAAAACCAATCTAGACCCGTTCCGGCACCCTGCCGGAGGGGGCAATCCTTCTTCGGTGTCCATCTTCATCATCCCGACGCTCTCCATGACGAGGAGGGAGTAGTTCTCCCTCAGGGTTGAGGGTATGTACCAGTAGCTATGTGTTTGATCTCTCTCTCTCTCTCGTGTTCTTGAGATGATACGATCTTGATGTATCGCGAGCTTTGCTATTTTATTTGGATCCTATGATGTCTCTTCCCCCTCTTCTCTCTTGTAATGAATCAAGTTTCCCCTTTGAAGTAATCTTATCTGATTGAGTCTTTGAAGACTTGAGAACACTTGATGTATGTCTTGCTGTGGATATCTGTGGTGACAATGGGATACCACGTGCCACTTGATGTATGTTTTGGTGACCAACTTGCGGGTTTCGTGACATTGGGAACCTATGCATAGGGGTTGGCACACGTTTTCGTCGTGATTCTCCGGTAGAACTTTGGGGCACTCTTTGAGGTCCATTGTGTTGGTTGAATATATGAATTGAGATTGCGTGATGCATATCGTATAATCATGCCCACGGATACTTGAGGTGACATTGGAGTATCTAGGTGACATTAGGGTTTTGGTTGATTTGTATCTTAAGGTGTTATTCTAGTACGAACTCTAGGGCTGTTTGTGACACTTAGAGGAATAGCCCAATGGATTGATTGGAAATAATAACTTTGAGGTGGTTTCGTACCCTACCATAATCTCTTCGTTCGTTCTCCGCTATTAGTGACTTTGGAGTGACTCTTTGTTGCATGTTGAGGGATAGTTTTATGATCTAATTATGTTAGTATTGTTGAGGGAACTTACACTAGCGAAAGTATGAACCCTAGGCCTTGTTTACCATCATTGCAATACCGTTTACGCTCACTTTTATCACTTGTTACCTTGCTGTTTTTATAATTTCAGATTACAAATACTTTTATCTACTATCCATATTGCACTTGTATCACCATCTCTTCGCCGAACTAGTGCACCTATACAATTTACCATTGTATTGGGTGTGTTGGGGACACAAGAGACTCTTTGTTATTTGGTTGCGGGGTTGCTTGAGAGAGACCATCTTCATCCTACACCTCCTACGGATTGATAAGCCTTAGGTCATCCACTTGAGGGAAATTTGCTACTGTCCTACAAACCTGTGCACTTGCAGGCCCAACAAAGTCTACAAGAAGAAGGTTGTGTAGTAGACATCAGGGTCTTGGATGAGCACTGACATCATAATGAACTTTCACTTCATGCACAACCAAGGAGGAAGGTTATACATACATAAAGTCACAGGCCAGGTGATATGGTTGCTGCTCTGCTCCCCAAAAGGATTAATGCCAGCCGCGCTTAGACCAAACCATATGTTCCTTGCGTCACCTGCAAAGTCCTCCCTGTACTTTTTCTTGATTTTTCTCCACTGCGACCCGTCAGCGGGTACTCTCAACTTCCTGTCTTTCTTACGGTCTTCTCTGTGCCATCACATCGACTTGGCATGCTCTTTGTTTTGGAACAAACGTTTCAATCGTGGTATTATAGGAGCATACCACATCACCTTGGCAGGAATCTTCTTCCTGGGGTGCTCGCCCTCGACATCACCTGGGTCATCGCGGCTAATCTTATAGCGCAATGCACCGCATACTGGGCACGCGTTCAAATCCTCGTACTCACGGCGGTAGAGGATGCAGTCACTAGGGCATGCATGTATCTTCCGCACCTCTAACCCTAGAGGGCAGACAACCTTCTTTGGTTCGTACGTACTCTCGGGCAATTCGTTGTCCTTTGGAAGCATCTTCTTTAACATTATCAACAACTTTCCACATCCCTTGTGAGATACACCATTCTCTGCCTTCCATTGCAGCAATTCTAGTGTGGTGCCTGTCGTGGATCTAAGACTGACAGTAGAATGGGGGTAAGTATGAGGAGGCAAGATCCTAGCTATGGAGTAGTTGTACACACGAGTTTTATGAGTTCAGGCCCTTCTCGGAGGAAGTAACAGCCCTACGTCTCGGTGCCCTGAGGCGGTCGACTGGATTATATGTGTGTGTGAGAGTTTACAAAAGTGCGAACCCCTGTCCCAGAGGAGGGGGTGGCTTATATAGAGTGCGCCAGGACCCCAGCTCCCCTCCGTTACACAGGGTTCAATGTTCATAAAGGTGGGGCGTTACTGGTAACGTCTACAATAAAGTGTTATAAATGCCCATAAAGCTATGCTTTAAGTCACAACCGTTGCAGAGTGGAGGGCTTCTCATCTTTTGGTGGTCGAGTGTCTTCAAGGTGGTCGAGTGTCTTCAAGGAAGTCGAGTGAGCACATCTTCATGGTCGAGTGGATGATGTTTTCTCTTCGACTACTTCTGATTCTTTGTAGAGATGTCCTTGGGGAGGGTATGTTGGACAGATCCATGACCCTACCCTTGGTACATAGCTTCATCATTAGCCCCCGAATGGATCAGGGTTTGAGTGGGGAAAGAGTTGGGAACACTTCCGACCCATTCTTTGTGCTACGAGTATATCTCATTCTGGAACAATGAGTTAAGGTGAGGACGTCGACTCCTTTCTCAGTCGCCTTGGTCCATTCTTGGTTTTTGTCGAGTGAATTTTCACCGTAGGATTCCGAATGATGATGTAGAGGATGTTTGTCTTCAGTCTGACAGGTTGTTTTGCTCTCCACGGATCTCGCGGGATTCGAATTTTGGGAAGTGCCCCAGATGGACGGAACCGAGGTTATCGGGACGGATTAGGCAAGTCTCCTTGATCCCCGCGCCACCTTTTTCGCCACGTATTGCGCGCGCGACTGTTGCGGGATTTGTTTAGATCGCCTGGGTCCACCAGTCAGTCACTCGGATGACGACCTTATAAAAGGCCTCGGACCAGGCCTCTGCCCCGTGCGCTCCCATTCTCTCTTCTTCTTCTCTCAATCTCTCCGCCACGCTCGCTTCCGCCCTCGTCGCCGAACCTTTACTCGAGCTTGACCCGCCGCCATGGGGAAGGAGAGGACGGTGGTGCTGGAACACGCGAAGAAGGCGACAGCGAAGGCGAAGGGCAAGCGGACCAGCCGGGGCGGATCCTCGTCGAGATCCGGCCTGCCGGCGGGCTGGATCCAGGGCGACTGGATCCGCTCGACAATCACCCAGGATGACCTCGACGACCTGGTGGAGGGGGGACTGATCCCCCACAAGTCAACACGGCTCCCGGGGAACGAAACCGAGCCGCAGCCGAGGGAGGGTGAGTGTGTTCTCCTCGCCACCCATGTAGATCGCGGATTCTCACTACCTCCCCATCCTTTCTTCCAGGGTTTTTTGAACTTCTTTGGGGCTCAACTCCACCATTTCACCCCAAACACCATAGTCTATCTGGCCGCTTTTGTGTCGATGTGCGAAAACTTCTTGGGTTGTCGACCGCACTGGGGCCTTTTCAAACACATCTTCACCTGCCGATCCCAGTCGGTCAAAAAGGCCAAGTCGAGTGACGAGAAGACACAAGTGATCCAGATGTGTGGGGGTCTGGGGATCCAGATGAGGAGCAAGAGTACTTTCCCAGCCATGATTCTTCCCGACTCGGTCCGGGGCTGGCAGTCGACTTGGTTCTACTGCATATCGTATAATCATGCCCACGGATACTTGAGATTGCGTGAAGACAAGCTGGCTGCGATCAAAGTTGCTAACACCAAAAAGCATGACTTCCAGTCCTTCATGGAGACTTTCATTGCTACTGCCACTCGGATTGCTGATGGGATCGACCTGGACTCATTTGTGGCGCCTGCCAGCCCTCCTCCGGCCGAGTGAACAAACTTATGAAACTTGAATCTGCTTTAAATTTGCCTCGGAATGCCGAGTGACTGCTGTAACCGTTGAACTCCTTCGGGCTTGATGCCCGAGCACTTTTGATTTGCTGCTTGGAACTTTTAGGATTTATCTGAATTTGTTTTATCTCCGAATGTGCTTGCGTTTGCCTTCGAATGGACTTTGCTCACTGCTTGGAATAGTCTTTGTGCTGGAGACGCAGCTCTGAGGGGGCAGCTCCAGTCGACCCGCGCTTCGTCGTCCTCGCGGATAGGGATGGAGATGATGTTGTATTTGCATCGTAGCTCCGAAGGAGAAGGTTGCAGTCGACCTGCACCTCGTCATCCTTGCGGATGGGGATGGAGCGGACGTTGTATTTGTGCCGTAGCTCCGAAGGAGAAGGTTACAATCGACCTGCACCTCGTCGTCCTTGCGGATAGGGATGGATCGGACGTTGTACTTGTGCCGCAGCTCCGAAGGAGAAGGTTGCAGTCGACCTGCACCTTTGCGGATAGGGATGGAGCGGACGTTGAAGAGGTTGGATGCGTCGACCTGCACGTCGTCATCCTTGCGGATAGGGATATGTTTCAAACTTAAGCGAGTACTGGACTGTAGCTAAGTCTCCTAGTGAGAGAACTTAGGCGAGTGTTGGACTGCAGCAAAGCCCCTGAGTGGGAGGGTTGCTCTCCACTTGGTAGGATTTTTTCAAACTTAGGCGAGTACTGGACTGCAGCTAAATTGCTAGTGGGAGAACCTAGGCGAGTGTTGGACTGCAGCTAAGCCCCCGAGTGGGAGGGTTGCTCTCCACTCAGTAGGATTTCTTCAAACTTAGGCGAGTACTGGACTGCAGCTAAGTCTCCTAGTGGGAGAACTTAGGCGAGTGCTGGACTGCAGCTAAGCCCCCGAGTGGGAGGGTTGCTCTCCACTCGGTAGGATTTTTTCAAACTTAGGCGAGTACTAGACTGCAGCTAAGTCTCCTAGTGGGAGAACTTAGGCGAGTGCTGGACTGCAGCTAAGCCCCCGAGTGGGAGGGTTGCTCTCCACTCAGTAGGATTTTTTCAAACTTAGGCGAGTGCTGGACTACAGCTAAGTCTCCTAGTGGGAGAACTTAGGCGAGTGCTGGATTGTAGCTAAGCCCCCGAGTGGGAGGGTTGCTCTCCACTCGGTAGGAATTTTTCAAACTTAGGCGAGTGCTGGACTGCAGCTAAGTCTCCTAGTGGGAGAACTTAGGCGAGTGCTGGACTGCAGCTAAGCCCCCGAGTGGGAGGGTTGCTCTCCACTCAGTAGGATTTTTTCAAACTTAGGCGAGTGCTGGGCTGCAGATAAGCCCCCGAGTGGGAGGGTTGTTCTCCACTCGGTAGGATTTTTTCAAACTTAGGCGAGTACTGGACTGCAGCTAAGTCTCCTAATGGGAGAACTTAGGCGAGTGCTGGACTGCAGCTAAGCCCCCGAGTGGGAGGGTTGCTCTCCACTCGGTAGGATTTTTTCAAACTTAGGTGAGTGCTGGACTGCAGCTAAGCCCCCGAGTGGGAGGGTTGCTCTCCACTCGGTAGGATTTTTTCAAACTTAGGCGAGTACTGGACTGCAGCTAAGTCTCCTAGTGGGAGAACTTAGGCGAGTGCTGGACTGTAGCTAAGCCCTCGAGTGGGAGGGTTTCTCTCCACTCGCTAGGATTTTTTCAAACTTAGGCGAGTACTGGACTGCAGCTAAGTCTCCTAGTGGGAGAACTTAGGCGAGTGCTGGACTGCAGCTAAGCCCCCAAGTGGGAGGGTTGCTCTCCACTCGGTAGGATTTTTTCAAACTTAGGCGAGTACTGGACTGCAGCTAAGTCTCCTAGTGGGAGAACTTAGGCGAGTGCTGGACTGCAGCTAAGCCCCCGAGTGGGAGGGTTGCTCTCCACTCAGTAGGATTTTCTTTCGAACTTAGGTGAAACGGATTTGTGACTAAGCCACCCACTGGGAGATTTCAGAAGTAAATAAGAACACAACAATCGAATGATAGGACCATAAGCTCTTGTCTTTGATAAACAAATTACAAAGGTGTTTCTTATTACATTTTTATTCGAACGAGTGCTTAAGTATAAAAGGGGCGGAGCAGCTCCGTGTTCCAAGCCCGTGGCTCATCTTTCTGATGCTCAATACTGTAAAGATGGTATGCTCCGTTGTGGAGAACTTTGGTGATGATGAAGGGGCCCTCCCAAGTCGGGGCAAGCTTGTGTGGTTTTTGTTGATCCACTCGAAGAACTAGGTCTCCTTCTTGAAAGGCTCGACCCCTCACATTTCTGGCTTGGAATCGACGCAAGTCTTGCTGATAGATGGTCGACCAGATCAAGGCCATCTTTCTTTCCTCCTCCAAGAGATCGACTGAATCTTGCCGGGCCTGTTCTGCTTCCTCTTCGGAGAAGAGCTCGACTCGGGGTGCGTTGTGGAGCAGGTCACTTGGCAGAACAGCTTCGGCTCCATAAACCAAGAAGAAAGGGGTTTGTCCGGTCGACCAATTAGGGGTTGTCCTCAAGCCCCACAGAACTGACGGAAGTTCATCAACCCAAGCGCCTGCTGCGTGTTTGAGATCACACATCAGTCGGGGTTTCAGTCCTTTGAGAATTAGGCCATTGGCTCTTTCTGCTTGTCCGTTCGACTGCGGGTGAGCGACCGAAGCATAGTCGACTCGAGTGCCCTGAGAGGCGCAGAAAGCTCTGAACTCATCAGAATTGAAGTTCGACCCGTTGTCTGTGATGATGCTGTGTGGAACTCCATATCTGAATGTCAATTCTCTGATAAAACTGACAGCGGTGCTTGCATCAAGGTTCTTGATAGGTTTAGCTTCGATCCATTTGGTAAACTTGTCGACTGCAACGAGCACATGAGTGAAGCCGCTCCTGCCAGTTCTCAGTGGTCCAACCATATCCAGACCCCAAACAGCAAAGGGCCAGATGAGGGGGATGGTCTTCAGGGCTGATGCCGGCTTGTGAGACATGCCGGAGTAAAACTGGCAGCCTTCACATCTGTCGACTATATCTTTCGCCATTTCATTTGCTCGTGGCCAATAGAATCCAGGTCAGTATGCTTTAGCCACGATGGCCCGAGAGGACGCATGATGACCACAGGTCCCCGAGTGGATGTCATTGAGGATCATTCGACCTTCTTCTGGTGTTATGCATTTCTGACCGACTCCAGTCACACTTTCCCTGAACAGCTGCCCTCTTATCACAATAAAGGCCTTGGATCGACCGACGATCTGTCGAGCCTCTTGTTCATCCTCCGGGAGTTCTTTCCTGAGGATGTACGCAATGTAGGGCACCATCCAGTCGGGAGTAATGGCCAGAACCTCCATGATCAGGTCAACCACGGCTGGGACCTCGACTTCAGTCGGATCTGTGGCACTCTTAGGTTGCGGGGGCTCTTTAGTAAAAGGATCTTCCTGAACTGTCGGCGAGTGGATATGCTCCAAAAATACATTGCTGGGAATGGCTTCTCTCTTGGAACCTATCTTTGCCAAATCGTCGGCTGCTTGATTTTTCAGTCGGGGTATGTGGTGGAGTTCTAACCCCTCAAACTTCTTCTCAAGCTTTCTCACCGCGCAGCAGTACCCAGTCATGGCTGGGCTTCTGACATCCCACTCCTTCATCACTTGATTAACTACCAAATCTGAGTCGCCATAGACCATGAGGCGACAGACGCCGAGTGAGATGGCCATGCGCAACCCATACAGGAGTGCTTCATATTCTGCTTCATTGTTGGAGGAATCAAAGTGAATCTGGAGGACATATCTGAGCTTGTCTCCTCGGGGGGATACCAAAACTACTCTAGCACCAGAACTGTTTAGCATCTTGGATCCGTCAAAGAACATGGTCCAGTGCTCAGAGTGAACTTGAGTCGGCAGTTGTTGTTCGATCCACTCGGCGAGGAAATCTGCTATTGCTTGGGACTTGATAGCTTTCTTTGCCTCAAACTTGATATCTAAGGGAAGGAGTTCAATCGCCCATTTGGCAACTCGGCCAGTTGCATCTCTGTTGTGCAGAATCTCTGACAATGGAGCGTCGCTGACGACTGTAACAGAGTGATCCGAGAAATAGTGTGCAACCTTCTTCGTGGGCATGTAAATCCCATAGACAAGCTTCTGATAATGAGGATATCTCTACTTTGACGGGGTCAGGACTTCAGAAATATAATAAACTGGGCGTTGAACCTTATAAGCTTTTCCTTCTTCTTCCCGCTCGACCGTAAGTACTATACTGACGACTTGTCCAGTGGCTGCTATATAAAGCAGTAGAAGCTCTTTGCTGATTGGAGCAGCAAGCACCGGCTGGGTGGAAAGCAAGGCTTTTATCTCTGCAAACGCTGCATCAGCTTCTGGGGCCCACTCGAACTTGTCTGATTTCTTCATCAGTCAGTAAAGAGGCAGCGCCTTTTCACCAAGGCGAGAAATGAATCGACTTAGGGCGGCCAAGCAACTAGTAAGCTTCTGGACATCATGCACACGCACAGGGCGCTTCATTCGGAGTATAGCGCCTACTTTCTCTGGGTTAGCATCGATTCCTCGTTCGGAAACAAGAAAACCGAGTAACTTTCCGCCTGGAACTCCAAACGTGCACTTTGATGGATTGAGCTTGATATCATACCTTCTGAGGTTGGCAAAGGTTTTAGCAAGGTCAGTCAGTAGGTCGAAACCTTTACGTGACTTGACCACAATGTCATCCATGTATGCTTCCACATTCCGACTGATATGAGTGAGCAGGCACTTCTGAATCATCCTCATGAATGTGGCTTCGATGTTCTTCAAACCGAATGGCATTGTGACATAATAGAAGCACCCAAACGGGGTGATAAAAGCTGTCTTTATTTCGTCGGGCCCGTACAGACGGATCTGGTGGTACCCGGAATAGGCATCTAAAAAGGACAAACGCTCGCACCCTGCAGTCGAGTCGACTATCTGATCGATGCGAGGGAGAGGGAAGTGATCTTTCGGGCAGTCCCGATTGATATGCTTGAAATCAATACACATACGAAGTGAGTCGTCTTTCTTTGGGACCATGACAACATTGGCTAACCACTCGGAGTGATAAATCTCTCGGATAAACTCAGCTGCCAAAAGCCGAGCCACCTCTTCACCGATTGCCTTTCTTTTCTGGACGGCGGACCGTCGAAGATGCTCTTTAACTAGTTTCACCTTCGGGTCGACTCTCAAACGATGCTCAGCCAGTCCCCTGGGAACACCCGGCATGTCAGAAGGCTTCCATGCAAAGATGTCCCAGTTCTCACGGAGGAACTGGATGATCGCTTCTTCCTATTTGGAGTCGAATGAGGTTGAAATGTGAGTCGGAGCAGCATTGGGATCTGTCGGGTGAATGTGAATCAACTTCGTTTCACCAGACGACTGGAATGCTGAATCTGTGGCTGGCTTCTTGGCTCGTAGCAAGTCACTCGGATCTGCATTTTTCTGGTATTCTTGCAATTCTACCACGGCCATCTGGGCATCGGCAATCTTTGAGCCCTTCTGGAAGCACTCTTCTGCCTTCTTCCGATTACCAGAGATAGTGATCACTCCTCTGGGACCAGGCATCTTCAGTTTGAGGTACACGTAACATGGTCGAGCCATAAATCGTGCATAAGCTGGCCTACCCAGAATTGCATGATAAGCACTCTGGAAATCCACAACTTCAAACATCAACTTTTCTTTGCGGTAATTTTTGGAATCACCGAAAACTACGTCGAGTGCAATCTGACCGAGGGATGCAGCCTTCTTGCCTGGAATGACCCCATGGAAACTCATATGGCTTTCACTGAGTCTGGACATCGGAATGCCCATTCATTTCAACATTTCTGCATATAGTATGTTCAGACCACTGCCACCGTCCATCAGGACCTTTGTCAGTCGAGTGCCTTCGACCACCGGGTTGACCACCAGTGCTTGCCTCCCAGGGGTGGCGATGTGCGCTAGATGATCAGACTGGTCGAATGTAATGGCAGTCTGTGACCACTTCAAGTAACTGGGTGTCGCCGGAGCGACCATGTTCACTTCCCTGTTGATAACTTTCAATCGACTTTTGCTCTCAACATCAGCAAAAATCATCAGAGCGGAATTCACGTGGGGATAACCATCATCATCCTCACCCTCATCCTCAGCTTTGTCTGCTTCTTTCTCCTTCTCCTTGGGCTGTTTCTCTCGGAACTGCTGGATTAGGAGGCGACACTGCTGAGTGGTGTGCTTCGGATGAATGAAGTTGCCTTATTCATCCTTTTTGGTGTGGATATGGCACGGCAAATCCAACACGTCATTCCCATCTTGATCTTTTACTTTCTTGGGGTTCCATGGCCCTTTGGGCTTCCCCTTGAACTTTCCCTGAACCACAACCAAGGCTTCACCCGGAGCAGCTGGCTCGGCCTTGCGCTTCTGTTTCCGATTGGAGTTTCCTCCTCTGGCTTCGTGGGCGACTGCTTTGTGCTTGCCGCTCCGGAGTCGCTCTTCTTCTTCACCATTGGCATACTTGGTGGCAATTTCCATCATCCGAGCCAGAGTCATATTTCCTGTCCGGCCGAATTTCATATTCAACTCCCTATACCTGACGCCTTCCTTAAAGGCACAAATTGCCTGATGATCTGACACATCTTCTACCGTGTGGTGTAGGGTGATCCATCTCTGGATATAATCCCTCAAAGTTTCATTCGGCTTCTGAACACAACACTGTAACTCTGTCAACCCTGCCGGTCATTTGCAAGTGCCCTCGAATGTTCTGACAAACACTCGGGCGAGATCTTCCCAAGTATAGATGCTGCCAGGCGCTAACTGATTCAGCCATGCTCTAGCTGAGCCCTCCAACATCAGAGGAAGGTGTTTCATGGCCACTTCATCATTGCCGCCACCAATCTGGATAGCCACTCGGTAGTCTTCAAGCCAAGTGTCAGGCTTGGACTCTCCAGTGAACTTACTAACTCCAGACGCCAACCTGAAGTTGGGGGGAATCACCGCAGCTCTCATAGCTCTGCTGACGCACTCTGGACCAGAGACATGCACCCTGTTGCTAGTTTGTGGACCTCCATCATGGCCCTCTCGGTGAGCTCTATTTCTGTCGACCAAGCCCTGCACGAGAATAGATCTCGCATCAAAGCCTGGCTCCCTGGGGTCAATTGGAATACCTCGCCCAACACTATGAGGGTGTCTGTCTTCATGCTGCCGAGGCACGTACGACCCGCTCCTCGGGGGAGGCATGGGCACTCGACGGCGATCATCACGATCGACTCGGCGATCATACTGCTCTCGATTTATGTACTGATCTCGTCGATCCCCACGTCCCTCACGCCTCGGAGGCGATCTTGGGCTATGGGCCGACTGAACTGTGTCTGCCATCACGAATCTGCTGTGGATCCTATCCCGCGACTGAGATACAACTGTATTCTGCTCTCTCGCCGCCCGGAGCAAGGCTCGGATCTACACCAAACCTCGACCAGCTTCTGACTGGGAGGGTTGGATCGACTCTGCTATCCGGGCAGTAGCAGCTAGATTCTGGATCGGGGTTCGGTATACCTGAGTCGGAGGAGGAAAAAGCTGGCGTCGACTAGATTCGGGAGCACGATCGTCGAGTGCGCGCTGGAGGTTCTCTAGCCGAGTGCGCTCAGCCAGGTTGGCCAAGCGTGCCTTCTCCAAGGCCTGGGCCTCAGGGGTTTCTCCAACTATAGGAGTATGCAATGCATCCATGTTCCGGCGGCGAAGTTCCTCCCTCTGCTGCGAGGAGAGGGGTTCGGGGCGGTACTCCTCGTGAACGCGCAATGGATCGCCGTTCCCGTCGCCTCCGTCTTCATGGTTGAAGCCAGGAGGGCTGCGTGGTCCATTGACCATCAGAACTTCAGTCGCTGGGTTGCTGCTGTCGCACTCGGATGCGGTCCCTGCGGAGCCAGTCGACAGATCGAACAGGCCGTAGAGAGTTTCGTCGGGCTCGATTGCCGCGACTTGAGGGGTGGCCGACTGGCGGGCCACCGCATGCCTCACCCACCGCTGAAGCCTCGACCGACCGGAGCGTTTGCTCCGGCGAGCCACATGGAGGGGGAAAGCTGATGGAGTCGACTGGTACTGGGTCAACGGTTGCCGTAGGAGGACGTCGCGGATGCATGTGCGAAAGTGTGTCGCCCCACGGGCGGGGAGCGCGTCGGCGTCGAGTGGAGCCTCCTGAAGCCAAGCGGAGTCGTCGGTGACAAACACGAGCGCGCCGAGACGGATCTCGCGGCCCTCAATCAAACCTCTGCCTGGAACCATGATGAAGGGGATCGAAAAAATCGCAACTTCTCCAACAAGTCGCTAAGACACCTGCCCCACGGTGGGCGCCAACTGTCATGGATCTAAACTGACAGTAGAATGGGGGGTAAGTATGAGGAGGCAAGATCCTAGCTATGGAGTAGTTGTACACACGAGTTTTACGAGTTCAGGCCCTTCTCGGAGGAAGTGACAGCCATACGTCTCGGTACCCTGAGGCGGTCGACTAGATTATATGTATGTGTGTGAGTTTACAAAAGTGCGAACCCCTGTCCCAGAGGAGGGGGTGGCTTATATAGAGTGCGCCAGGACCCCAGCTCCCCTCCGTTACACAAGGTTCAATGTTCATAAAGGTGGGGCGTTACTGGTAACGTCTACAATAAAGTGTTATAAATGCCCATAAAGCTATGGTTTAAGTCACAATCGTTGCAGAGTGGAGGGCTTCTCATCTTCTCGTGGTCGAGTATCTTCAAGGTGGTCGAGTGTCTTCAAGGAAGTCGAGTGAGCACATCTTCATGGTCGAGTGGATGATGTTTTCTCTTCGACTGCTTCTGATTCTTTGTAGAGATGTCCTTGGGGAGGGTATGTTGGACAGATCCATGACCCTACCCTAGGTACATAGCTTCATCAGTGCCCAGCTTTTTCTTGTCAGCTTCGCAATTCGGGTACAACAATTTCTTGTGATCCTCTAACATGCGCTGCAACTTCTTCATCTCCTTTTCACTTGCGCAATTTCTCTTTGCATCGGCAATGGCCCGACCTAGATCATCAGCGGGCTCATTTGATGCCTCTTCTTCAGCTTCTTCCCGCATTGCCGGCTCAGCTTCTCCCCCCATTGTTGTACCATCGTATTCAGGGAACCCATGGCCAGGATAGCTGTCGTCGTCCTCTTCTTCTTCATTGTCTTCCATCATAACCCCTCTTTCTCTATGCTTGGTCCAAACATTATAGTGGGGCATGAAGCCGGACTCAAACAGGTGGACGTGAATGGTTCTTAACTTAGATTAATTCTAATCATTGTTAAAGCCGGTACATGGACAAGGCATAAAACCACCCGCCTGCTTGTTTGCCTCTACTGCAAGCAGAAAAGTATGCACGCCATTAACGAACTGGGGAGAGCATCGGTCATCGTACATCCATTGCTGGCTCATCTTCATTACACGGCACCGAATAGACCAAATTAATACAAGTTCATACATAAAGTTCATACAACACTTATTGTCATAAAACAAACATACAAATATCTCTCTAGCTAAAGCATTTAAATGCAACAACAAATGCGTTCAAGATTGCAACTAAGGTAACAACTGATCCAACAGCATAATGATACCAAGCCTCACTATCAATGGCATATTTTCTAATCTTTCTAATCTTCAAACGCATTTTCTCCATCTTAACCTTGTGATCATCGACGACATCGGCAACATGTAACTCTAATTCCATCTTCTCCCCTCAATTCTTTTCAAATTTTCTTTCAAATACTCGTTTTCTCTTTCAACTAAATTTAACCTCTCGACAATAGGGTCGGTTGGAATTTCCGGTTCACATACCTCCTAGATAATAATATCTATGTCAACTTGATGGGCATAATTTGTCATAAACATGAAATGCAACAAATAGTTATAAAAGAGAATATACCACATCTGAATCATAAACCGGACGAGGGTCGACGGGGACGGATATCAAAACCAATGCACTATGTATAACAAACAACGTACGGGTAAGATAATTATACGAGTAACTATATATCTAAATCACACAAACATGATTTTTTATATAAAAAAGATAAGAACAAGAGGCTCACCACAAGGTGGTGTCGGCGATGGGATGGTGCGGGCGATCGACGGTGGTTACGACGGAGACGGGAAAGCTCTAAGTAAACCACACCTACATATGCAAACTAAGAGTTATTTTGACCTCAGATTGCGTATAAATCAAATACTACCACCTATAATTCCTTCCAAAATAAAACCCACAAATCACTATACTTATAGAGCACTGCAAGAGCTAATCTAGCAACGAGAGATGAAAGGACAAAGTTGCCAACCTTTGTGATCACTTGGATGGATGAGGTGTCTTCAAATCTTCACAAATTTTGGCAAAAATGGAGTGTGAGCTCGAGAGGACGACGAAGAAAACAGAGCAGAGGGGAAAGGGGAAGAATAGAGCGCTCGGGCTCGACGAAGGGGTTTATATAGGATGACCTTTAGTACCGGTTGGTTATACGAACTGGGACTAAAGGTGCATCTCTAGTCCCGGTTCGTATAACCAACCAGTACTAAAGTTGCTGGTGGAGCCCCAGCCTGACACAAGCTTGCCACCACATCTTTAGTACCGGTTCGTGGCACGAACCGATACTAAAGGTTCGCCACGAACTGGTACTAACGATTGCCGCCCGCCTAGCCATTGGAACTGGCACTAATGGTCACATTAGTGACGGTTCAGCTACAAACTGGGACTAATGTGCTTCATATTAGGCCTTTTTTTTACTAGTGATCTCTAGTCCCAGTTCATATAACCAACCGGTACTAAAGGTGTTGGTGGGGCCCCAGCCTGACACAAGCCTGCCACCACATCTTTAGTACCATTTCATGGCACGAAGCGGTACTAAAGGTTCGCCACGAACCGGTACTAATGATTGCTGCCCGCCTAGCCGTTGGAACTAGCACTAATGAGCACATTAGTGCCGGTTCAGTTACAAACCAGGACTAATGTGCTTCACATTAGGCCCTTTTTCTACTAGTGCTATCCGCAGTCTCCCGCCCCCTTCCTCCTCCGCCCCTCCTCGCCGCCGCCGTCGCGGGTCGCCGGCAAAGCCCGGTTGGCCTGGGTGGCTGTGGGGCCTTCCTCTCCTCCTGCTCGAGGGTGACGGTGTAGGTGCGGGGCGATGTGGTGCGACGACGGTGGCTACTGGACGTGTGGTGCGTGTGGACGGCTGTGTGGCGGCGGTCTATTCCAGGCCGACGGCGGGTTCCGTGCTTCGGCCCTCCTTCGGTGTAGAGGCGGTCTGGCTCGGGCGGCTCTGCTGGCCAGGCACGGTGCGGCTGTTGCTGCGGGCTGGGGCACAGGGCCGCTGGCCAGTGGTTGTGCGGGCGGGCTAGGGTCCAGCCAGATCCGGCCTGGTCTATCGTTGGGCGGCCGGCTGGCGGCACAGGGAGGTGGAGGGGGTCCTTGTGGGCCTTCTGCGGGTGAGTGGCGGCGGTGTGGGCTGTGCATCTCGCCTGGTAAGGTGCTGGCAGCGCAGGGTGGTGGTGTGGCCCTCCTTCTCAGGGGTTTGGTCTGACAGAATGGTCCAGATCTAGGGTTCGTGCTCGGGCGGGCCAGTCCAGGGCCTGGGGGCTGATCGAAGCTTGAGCTTTGGGTAGGAGAGGTCAGGCTTGGCCTAGGATGTGCTCGCGGGTGGTGCTCGTGCTCTTCTCGCGGGTATGCTGGTCGGGTCCTCACTATCCTATCGAGCAGATCGGCGCTGGTGACCACGGTTGAGGCATCGTACGAGCAGGATCGTCGGCGGCCGTTGGTAGTCACTGGGTTGTATCCCTGCCGGTCCACCGGGACTGGCTAGGGATGCCGGTGTGGACGCCCCCTACTGTGGGGGCATCAACCCAGACTGCCGGGCTAGGAATGAAAGGAGATCCCTTTCTTTCCTCCATTCAAGGTTGGTGCTCCGTGATGTGGACGGATGGTGGTGGCTTGGACGTGGATGTCAGAGCGGCGGCTCTGGATGGCGGTCCGCATGGTTGGCTCTCCAGCGGGCACCATGTCGGTGGTGGTGACTCTCTCTCTCTCTCTCTCTCTCTCTCTCTTCGTCGTGTGGGCGGTACGAGGGTAGCGGTGGTGGCTCGGGCTCTCCCTGTCTTTGGCAGTGGCTTCGCCCTGATCCGGACCTGGGAAAGTGAATTCGCTGCGGTTGTCTTGAAGACATCGTGCTGGCATGGGGGAGCTGCCGAGCGAAAGCTACGCGTTTTGTCGCTGACGACGGCGACGCTCGCGGCCGCCGTTATCTTCTTGAAGACGTCGTCGTGGTGCTCCTTTTCGTGCCAGGGTTCCGGGTGAAGACCCTTGTCCGCTCTGGACTCGGCAGCGGCGACGTTTTATGCTGTTTTCCCTCCTCGGGCCGTTGTCGTGGAGCTTAGGTGTTTAGGTCTTTGTGTGGCGTTGTACTCGGTTTTCCCTATGCTTTCTTTGGGTAGCATAGGTGGTCTGTGTGATCCGGCTATCTTGGGGTCGGCATTGTATGAGGGCTACCTCACCATCTTATATTGTTCGGCCCTGTATTTGGTTCGGTGACTGCTTTATATATAAAGCGGGCGAAAGCCTATTTCGAGAGGTACATGCCACCAATATTACACCAAATTGTTTTGTTGTGCTTCGATTTGCACTCCCTCCGTCTGTGTTTATAAGCACACATTCACACATACATTATAATAATAACCTTCACCGGTTAATTTGATTAATAAAATATTAGTTATATGTACTGAAAACTTCTTTTGAATGTGAATCCAGTTATATTCATGCTTTGCGTGCATATAACTAGCATTTTGTTAACTTCATGATCAAAAAGTTCTTAAATATGTGGGTGCCACAAAAATTCAAAGGGAGGGATTAAGATTGACATGGAGTCTCCCAGCGTGATGCATGCTTTGAGTGGGAGAATAATATCCCACGATTCCACGAAGTGAAATTTTCTTCTTATTTTCTTTGGTTGGACTAAACATGCATACATAATGCACATACCGTTGATGCCATTGACAGAGTCAGGCCACACTTAACTAATTTAGTTAGTTAGTTACCACATCTGACAACCGCCTACCTAGTACGTCGTCGACTATGAGTTCGTATGAGTGGGTTGTTACCGTAACACTAGCTTGATCACGAGGTTAATAGTAAGCGCGGGATGTTACTGCCACTAGCAAGTGTTACCAGCCAGTCCAAAAGATTCATGATTCTAGTCGCTCTCGCTTAGTCTTCACGCGCCCATCCATCCATCAACACGTGTGCGCACTGGCTAAGCCATGGCTTGGCTACTCGTTGGTGTTGGTCATCCAAGTCGCGGGGCTTGTCGCATCCTGCGTTTGCTTTCGCATGTTTTGGACAGAACTTCCATCTTGGCCGTATCCGAGGATCCGAGTGTGATGATATGATGTCTTCTCTTCCACTTAACGAGACGTGTGCTGAAAGGAAATTAATGTAGGCGACCGACGTCCATTAGAGAAAAATAACTAATTTAAAGGGCGTTGCACTTGATATTAAGTGTAGACAGTTTTTATCTATAAAAAATATAAATAATTTCCTCTATAAAAATCTTGATCAATGTTTGTAAAATTTGCCTTTTAACAGGTCAATTTGTTAAGTTTTTTGATTCATTTCTCCTTATAAACCGGATCACCACTCTGGCATTTGGCCACTTTGAGTAATATGTCCATGTGCGGGAACTCCCCACCGGTGATTCTCAAAGAACAAATTAGCCTTTGAGTGTTGCAATGTCTGACGTCCCCTCAGCTTCTTGGGAAGCCCTACTGTGTCGCCGTTGCCTCGCGTTCCCATTGGGCATCAACAAGTTTCAGCTCCTCGCAAGGTCGAGAAAGAAGCCTCACCCCTCTCGAAGACATTTTCTCGTGCTTCTTGGGCATCGATCGTTGCTACTCCTGCTGGCTCTGTAGCCTCGGCGGATATCCCGGTGCGGCCTGCCTTGGGGAGCCAGGTCGAGCTGCTACGTTCTGAGCTGCTTGGTATGGCTTTCTTTCGGTTCTAGGAGACGGTCCAGCCTCTGCGTGATGTCATTGACTCCATGCAAGGTTGGATGTTGCGGATGGCGAGCTTCATGGAGCGTGCTGAGGCTGCACTACGTGAGCTCTCCATGGCGCTGCCTGTGTTGCAGAGTTGTACTCATGTGTCGCGCCCTTGGGTTGTGCCTGGTGACAGCTTCGAGATCGAGAGGGGAGCTGAGCTTCATGGTTGTTTCTCCCCTCGTGCTAGAGCCAGATCACCGTCGTCAGCCTCTGAGGGATTGGACAATGATGTGGTTGTGACTCCGGTACTGCAGATCATGCCTGAGCTTCGGGAACTGTGTGGGAGCCCGGTTCTGCCTTTGTCCGTCGAACACCTGAAAGTAGACCTGCCCGAGATCTCGATTGTTGCTTTACCGCCAGCACCATCCCTGGAGTCTAGCAAGATAATGGATGCCGAGGAGTGTGTTGATTTCGACGTTACAATCTCTTGCTCGCCTAAGTCCATTGGGTGTTTGGCGCAGGCTAGCCTACCTTTGGGCGTCATGGAGCACAGTGTTTTAGATGTTGATGCTCTTCCCTCGCCTGCGACCATCGATCAAATGATGCCTGTGAGTGGCATGATCATTTAGCCAGGTGTGTTGGCACCTACTCCAAATTCAAATGCTCTCTTCGCGAAAGAACTTTGTGACTTGCTTGCCAGTGTGGAGGTTGCTAGACCTGGTTTGGGCAGGTCAATTGCTTGCCTCCTGACGGGGACGCTAATAAAAGGCAAACAAAAGAAGGTAGGCAAAGGCAAGAGTGGCGCCATAGGCAAGGCGTCCCTTGCTGCTTGATGGATGATCTTCGGTCTCTCGGCCCATCCTCTTGGATTGGCTTGCCGTTGTGGGTTCGGAGGTGCCTGATGTCTTGTGTCGAGGTGTTCTTGTCAGGGGTCACTTGGTGTAGGAGCAATGTCGAGGTTTGTGGATTTTTTTGAAGAGTCTGGCGGTTGCCGCCCGTGCGGTTGTGGGTTTCTTGCCATGTGAGTAGTTAGTTATTGCTTAGTTTGTATTGGTTTTTGCCCGGTTTTCCATTAATTAACCGGGCAATTATCTTCTTCTTAATTAATCGACGAGGCAAAACGTTTGCCTTCATTTTGAAAAAAAAAACTACATAATGAAACAGGTAGTATAGAACAACAAAAAATGCACACCAGCTTAAAATAACTTACAATGTATACATAGGGAAGTGGTTCACGCCGGCCCATCTCATCTTCAGGCGCTCGCGTCACAGATGTACTTACGCGCACTTGTGAGTAAACAAAACATGCTACGCGTGGAATCGATTCACGAAGATCGTCTCGTTGGATAGAGTTAGGTGCGCATCGCTTTCCTTTACCTTTGCACGTAGCCGTGCAACCATGAGACCGGCGTTGGTCGATCTCATCCATACTAAAACTACCCGCCTGATCATGCACCTAGGGCACACCAAGGTTGATATGATCTTACCTACCAAGATATTACACTGCTGACTAACTAACCATACACTAGAGACGCTTAATCTTGTGCTTCGTGTAATTCTGTCCGTGATGCATCAAACACATCATAATATCATCACTCTTGTATTCAGGACTACAACATGAAAACGAATTATAGACCGTAAGGTAGCTCCACTAATTCCGTATATATTCCCCGAAAAACTCTGAGGCGACGGACATGAAAGTTTGACTGATGTTCCAGCCACTACATGCTAGTCTTTCAGTGGGGTCTAGTTACGGTTGAACATCGATCTACGCGCAACTTCAAGGTAAGCTAGCTCATCTACAACTGGATAATGAAACATGCCATAGACTGATACGTACTCTAGGGTTGTTGGAATGTTCATACGTACGAACACGACTGAACCTTCCCCCCCCTCCTCTCCTCTGGCGCCCCCACGGGCGGCAGGGGAGGAACCCTAGCCGCCGGCGCCTCTCCTCTCCCCCTCCCCTCTCCCCTTTCCCGCCGCCGCCAGAGGGCGCGCCCGGGCGAAGCCTGGACGGCGCCGCCGGCGGCGGGGACTCTCACCCCCTTGTGCGGCTAGGGCTGGCGCGGGCCGGCGCGGTCGGACCAGGGCGCTGCGGAGCGCGGGACGCGGCGGCACGGCGGCGGCTCTGCGGGTGGCGCGGGGCTCTCCGGCCGGCGTGGTAGGCTGCGACGAGGCGGGCCGTGCTCGGGGTCTGGATGCGGCGCCTCGGCCGGATCTGGCCCTGCGGCGGCGAGGGCCGCGGGCGGCGCTGTGGGCGGGCGGCCACCTCTGCCGGGTCCTCCCTGCCTGGTGGAGGTGGGGGTGGTGGTGCGTGCTGGTGGTCGGGGACGGCGGCTGCGACTTTGGCGGCGGCTCGGCCAGATCTGACTTCTCAGCGGTGTGGGCCTCGGAAGGCTTGGGCTGCGGGCAGCCGCCTTGACCGGGGCCATGTCGGCTGGTTGGGATGGCGGCGCAGTAGCGGTGGTTCGGCCCCCCTCTTCTGATGCTTGGGGTGCTTGGAGCTGTGGTCGGAGGTGTGGCCGGAGGGTGGAGCACGGTCGCTCGACGCTCCTCGTCTTTGGCTGGCCACGGTGGTTGGGGCGCTCCAGGGGTTGGCAGGGTGCCTCCGGGTTTTTGCTGTTGCCAGGGGTGGCGACGGCGGCCCGGCCCCGGTTCGAGAAATGGCGAGGTGGCTGCGGCGTGCCCGGCAGCCGCCAGTGGCTTTCCCCTGCCCTGTCTCAGCCGGCTGGGTCCCATTCTCGCCCAAAGGGCTCGCCTTTCTGACAGCCGCATCCGGTGGTCCGTGTGGAAGGAGGTGGGGTGGTCTTGGATACCAGGGCGGCGGCTCTGGTGGTGGAAGCACGGTGCTCGTGGGCGGAGGCCGTGGCTCAGGTGCTGCCCGGTGGCCATGGCCGTGTGGGCGGCGTGGTGGCCGGGGGGATGACGATCGGTGGTGGTGGTGCGGCTTCCGTACCTTTGCCAGGGGCAGTGAGCGTGGACCAGGGTGAAAACCTGCTCTGTCTTTGGGCAGTCCGGCGGCGGTGAGTTCGTCCTCTTCTTGAAGGCGCCGTAGCGGTCCTCATTGCCCGTCGTGTTGCTCCAGGGGAAACCCTGACCCTCGGTTCGGGCGGTGGCGGCACTCTTGTGTTGTAACCTTCCTGAAGGCACCGCCTTGGAGCTCACGGTTCATCGTCTGCAGCTACATCTCTTCGCAGTGGCATGTTCACGGGTGAGGATCCCGGTAGCTCTTGTAGTGGCTGGGTGTGGTGTTGCTGCGTCTAGCGCCTATGTATCTAGCCTTGGGTGTGTGCGTGAGTTGTGGTGGCGTGTGTTTGTATCAGATTGTGATTGATTGATGCTTTATATATAAAGCGGGGCGAAAGCCTTTTTAGGTACGTACGAACACCATTCGCGTGGCATGCCAGGAGGACAGGTCGCCCGCTTTACAAATCTCTGCGCCGTTTCAGATCATCAGCGGCCTGGTGGAAAAGCTTTCTCCATGGCCAGCGAGCACATGCTGCAACTGCGCTCTACTTTGCTTGGAATGTTTGGAATGAGCGAAACCGTAGAATCTTCCAAAACCAGTCGGCTACTGCTGACATGGTAGCTTGTTTGGTGCGTTCGGACCTGGCTTCGTTAGTTCTGGCCTCAGCCAGGCCTGTGTAATTAGCTTTATTGTCTTTCTGACTGTTAGCCCTTACGCCTTGTGTGCGTGATTTCTCTTATATATATTTCTAATCTTTAATGCAAAGGCAGAGCACCTGCCGTTAGCCCTCAAAAAATCTCTGCGCCGTTTGGGAACCGAGTAGCCACGGCGGGGGTTGGTGCTCCAACCCAATTTTTGACTAACCAGCCAGCCTATTAATCTTCCTTCGAGGGTATTCGGCCTGGCCGGCTGGCCAGGAAAAATCCCTATATATACATGCACACACTAACCTACGCTAACCAACACAACACAACGAGCCACACAACCCAAAACACACACGGTTATTAGTTACCTTGGCTGCTCCAGCAATGGCAGTGACGGTGGAAATCACGCAGAGCACGGTGCTCGAGCCCTCACGGGAGTCGGCCCGCGGCGGCGGGAAGAAGGTCCCTCTCACCGTCTTCGACCGCGCCTCCACCGACGGATACATCCCGGCAGTCTTCGCGTGGAACGCGCCCGCGCCGACCAACGAGGCGCTCAAGGCCGGCCTCGTCGCCGCCGTGGCCAGGTTCCCGCACCTTGCCGGGAGGTTCGCTGCCGACGACCACGACCGGAAGTGCTTCCATCTCAACGACGCCGGGGTGCTTGTTCTTGAGGCCACCGCGGACGCAGACCTTGCCGACGCGCTGGCGCACGACGTGTCCGCGCACATCAACGAGCTCTACCCGAAGGCCGAAAAGGTGATGAGATATGCAGAGTATTTTTACACGTCCCAATAAGACTTCTACACGTAACATAAAAGCATATCAAATACTCTAGGGTTGAAAACATACTGATGATTTTGACACTGTTGGGTTGCAGGAACGTGCGAATGAGCCCATCTTCCAGGCGCAGCTGACGAGGTACGCGTGCGGCGGTCTGGTGATCGGCACCGCCTGCCATCACCAGGTGGCCGACGGTCAGTCCATGAGCGTCTTCTACACCGCATGGGCCAGCGCCGTCCGCACCGACTCCGCAGTCCTCACGTCGCCGTTCGTCGATCGCTCGGCCACCGTTGTCCCACGAAGCCCACCGACGCCGGCGTATGATCACCGGAATATCGAGTTCAAGGGCGAGCTAAGCCGGAGCCACTCCTATGGTGTCCTCCCCATGGACAGGATCAAGAACCTGGCCGTGCACTTCCCGGACGAATTCGTCGCCGACCTCAAGGCCCGCGTGGGCACGCGCTGCAGCACGTTTCAGTGCCTCCTTGCGCACGCGTGGAAGAAGATCACGGCGGCGCGAGACCTGGCGCCGGACGATTTCACGCAGGTGAGGGTCGCCGTCAACTGCCGCGGCCGCGCAAAGCCTCCCGTGCCCATGGACTTCTTCGGGAACATGGTGCTCTGGGCGTTCCCGAGGATGCAGGTCCGGGACCTCCTGTCCAGCAGCTACCCGGCCGTGGTCGCCGCCATCCGGGACGCCGTCGCGCTCGTCGACGACGAGTACATCCAGTCGTTTATCGACTTCGGGGAGGCGGAGCGCGGCGTTATTGAAGACGGCGGCGAGGAGCTGGCGTCGACGGCAGCGACGCCAGGGACAATGTTTTGCCCTGACCTGGAGGTTGACAGCTGGCTCGGGTTCCGCTTCCACGACCTCGACTTTGGGTGCGGGCCGCCCTGCGCCTTCCTACCGCCGGACCTGCCCATCGAAGGGATAATGATCTTCGTGCCGTCGTGCGACCCCAAGGGCGGTGTCGACCTCTTCATGGCGCTTGATGACCAACACGTCCAGGCCTTCAAGCAGATATGCCACTCCATGGACTAACCATGCAACGTAGTGCTATAATACACGTATAGAATTTTTCTTCTTTTGAATAACACTACAAAAATGTATGTATCTGCTCCTAAACCTAAACTGCCTTTGCTTAACTGCATACTCCCTCCGTTCCAAATTACTTGTCTTAAATTTATTTAGATACGGAGGTATCTAGCACTAAAATAAGTCTAGATACATTCGTATCTAGATAAGTCCAAAACAAGTAATTCGGAACGAATAGAGTAGAAGGTTGTGGTACCCATATGCATGCACGAACAGATGTAATTTAACTTCTACAAACACAGAATATGAACGCACACCACCACCACCACACAGACATTAATGAAACACTGCAAGATTAAAGTTCTAAGATACTACCTTCGCCCGGGTTTACCGAAAAAGGCTTTCGCCCCAGTTTATATATAAAGCCACTGCTCAAGCCAAATATCCAACAAGGTTCACACACACAAACACACAAATCTAGGCAACCAGTAGTCAAAGGGTTAATGCTGAGGGCACAGCTCCACAAGCCCTTAACAAACAAAAAACACGGGGAGGAAGCGGAGGCGCCAAGCGGAAGGCCATCGATCGAAGGTCGGCGAGGAGGTTGCTGATGACATCCCGGTCCTGGGGGCGGCTAAGCGGCCGCCAGAGCTGCAAGAATCCACACATTTTGAAGATGCCGTCAGTAGCACGTCGAAGAGGCACCTTCTGGATGACAAGCTCATTGCGAACGGTCCAAAGCGTCCAGGCAAGGACCCCAACGCAAAGCCATCTAGGAGGTGTTTGGCTAGAGAAATGGTAGCGTAAACGTAATCAGATCACGGCGTTTTAGGAGGTGTAATAAATTCTTTCCAAGTTTGTTTGGTTCGCTCATCGTAAAGGAATTGATCCCGCTTGCCGACCATGATCCTCTCCATCAGCGACCTGCTCTTGCTAGGCCCCGGCCGTCTAGGATCTCAAGCGCCGCTGTCCATCCTCGAAAGCAGCACCGCCGGCCGCTCAGATCTTAAGCGTCGTCGGCCCTTCGGATCATGCGTGCGGCGGCCGTCCTCCGATCTCAAGTGCCGCCAGCCGGCCCCGGTCTCGCGCGCCGTCGACCATCGCCGGTCTCGTGCGCCGCCGGCCATCGCCGGTCTCGCGCGCTGCCGGCCGCCGCTGGTCTCGCAAGCCCCAGAGCATGTCCGTCTTTGCCTCTGTTCTAGACCGAGAGAATAACGTCTGCTACAAAATCGGGAGGTACCCAATACCGGAGGGGTGTGGGCGGAATCAGATTTGAACAGCAGTGTAATCTGATTACACGGGACCTCATTACGCTTAACTCGAACCAAACAGAAAATAACGTTTTCAGTTCCTGCTGTTATCAGGTTACGTTACCAAACGATCGAACCAAACACCTCCCTAATATGGCGGTAGCGAGGGGGGAGGCGTGAATTTCTGCAAGCAGGTCAGAGAAGTTGGTGTTGCACCACTGGCCCCCAACCGTCTCGCGGAAACAGGAACAAAGGAACTGAGCCGTGGAGCACAAGAAGAAGATGTGGTTAGCATCCTCCACCGTGCCGCACATGGGGCACATCCCATCGCCAGGTCCATTACGCTTACGGACCTCGACACCGGACGGGAGACGGCCGCGGATCCATTGCCACAGGAAGATACTGATCTTCAGGGGCAGGCGGATATCCCAAATCAAGCTAAAGGGCTCGGGGGCCGTCGAGGGGGCGATGGCCGCGTAGAGGGATTTGGTGGAGAAGCGGCCCGAGGGATTCAGACGCCAAGAGATGGCGTCTGGGGTGTCGGCGACGTCAATGGGGAGGAGGGCGATGTCCTGGAGGAGGGCATCCCAAGCGGCAACTTCAGGAGGGCCAAAGGGGCGACGGAAAGCGAGGCGCCCAAGGTCAATAAGGGCCGACTCGACAGAGATACGAGGGTCAACTGCAATGTCGAAGAGCCCCGGAAAGCGTGCGGCCAGGGGGGTGTCGCCAAGCCATCGATCAAACCAGAACAGAGTCGAGGACCCAGTACCAACCGAGATGGATGTGCCAATGCGAAGCACCGGCAGCAGCTGGACAACGGCCTGCCAAAACTGGGAGCCGCCCGAGCGCTGATAGAATGCAAGGGGCTGTCCCCGAAGGTACTTGTTCTGGATGATGGTGAGCCAAAGACCTCCATCACCATTGGCAATGTGCCAGAGCCAACGGGTCAGGAGGGCAATGTTCATGCGATGGGAGGACAAGATCCCAAGACCGCCCTGGTCCTTGGGTTTGCAGATATCAGGCCAGCTTACCATATGGTACTTCTGCTTATCCCCCTCCCAGCCCAGAAGAATCTGGATTGGTATTTGGCAATCTCCTGATGAAGGGTCTCATGGAGGCTATAGAAGCTCATGGGGAACCAAAGGAGGCTAGCAAGCGAAGAGTTGATAAGGATGATGCGAGCAGCCTTCGACAACCAACGCCCTTTCCAAGGCTCAACGCGGTGTTGCATACGGGTCACCGTGGGGCGAAGATCCGCCACGGTGAGGCGCGAATCACTAACGGGGATCCCCAGGTAAGTCGTGGGGAAAGAACCCAACCGGCAGTTGAGTCGGTCAGCAATAGCCTGAGCTTCGTCCGGGGGTACCCGAGCACCATCACTTCGTTCTTATCAAAGTTGATGGTTAGGGCCGACATCTGTTGGAAGCACAGGAAGAGGAACTTCAGGTTGGCAATGTCCTGGACGGAACCCTCTACCATTATAATGGTATCATCCGCATATTGAAGGAGGGAGACCCCTCGCCCTCCGACTAGGTGGGGGACAATGCCGCGGATATGGCCCGCCCCTTGGCCTTATCCAAGATGGATGCCAGAGCATCCACCACCATGTTGAACAGGAATGGCGAGAACGGGTCACCTTGCCGTACCCCACTGAGTGTGGGGAAGTAGGGCCCAATGTCCCCACTGATGTTCACGGCGGTTCGGCCACAGGAGACAAGCTGCATGACACGGGTCACCCAACGGTCATCAAAGCCTTTGCGGAGGAGCACTTCCCGCAAGAATGGCCAGTGGACCGTGTCGTACGCTTTGTGGAAGTCTAGCTTCAGAAAGACAGCCTGATGGCGTTTCATCTGGACTTCGTGGAGGACTTCGTGGAATACCAGCACCCCATCCAAAATAAATCGGCCTTGAATGAAGGCGGATTGGTTCGGATGGGTAATCGCGTCAGCGAGCAGGGTCACCCTATTGGCGTACCCTTTGGCCAGGATCTGGAATATCACATTAATCACTGTGATGGGCCGGAACTGGCGGATGTCGGAAGCGCCCGGGACCTTGGGAATGAGGGTCACGATCCCATAGTTGAGGCGTCCAAGATCCATAGTGCTCGAGTAAAATTCCTCAAACAGGGTCATGACCTCTGGCTTGATGGTTCGCCAGAACGTTTTGAAGAACGTCACGGGCAGGCCATCCGGTCCCGGGGCCGAAGAGGGGTTCATCCCTTTAATAGCCGCGAGGACCTCGCCTTCGGTGAAGGGGGCCACTAAAGCCACGTTGGCCTCATCAGAGACCAACTGATCACCCGACCAAATGTCGGGGGCGAGACTAGCCCCACCACGAGGGGTGGGGTAAATAGGGCTTTATAGAAGCCATCAACATGGGTACGGATGGAAGAGGGGCGGACGAGAGGCATTTCACCACCCCACAGGCAGTGGATGGAGTTACACCATCGTCGGCCGTTCGCCACCGCCTGGAAATAGGCGGTGTTGGCATCACCCTGGAGCACCCACCGTTGGGTACCGCGCAGACACCAGTAGGCCTCTTCATCCGTGTAAATGGTGGAGAGCTGATCTTCAAGGTCGTATCGCAGCATCCACTCATCCGGGGAAATCCCGGTCGTGTCGGCGCGGGCGTCCAGGGCTTGGATAGCCAACAGGATGGCCTTTTGCATTCTCTAAGGCCCCGGCCAAGGTTAGTACCCCAACCCTTCATGAATTGGCGGGCGAGCTTGGCACAGAAGTGCCACGAGTCGACAGTGGACATGGAGCGATGAGGGAAAGAGCGAGCGGAGTTCCAGCGAGTGACGACAGCCTCCCGGAGCCGGCCTGATTGAGCCAGAAGAGCTTGAACCGGAATCGCGACGGGGTGGGAGGTCGCTCGTCGGCGATGGAGAGGAGGAGGGGGACATGGTCAGACCCGATCCGGGTAATTGCCCGGAGCGAGGCCATGGGGCAGCATAATTCCCACTCCGGGGAAACTAGGACATGATCCAAGACGGATTGCATCGGGTCGACCTGACGGTTCGTCCAGGTAAACCTGGCTCCCGTCCGATCAAGCTCACGGAGACCCAGCTCCGCGATCCAGTCGTTGAATAACTGCATCCGGGGGAAGTTGATCCGATCGTTATTCTTCTCATCCGAGGATCGGATGAGGTTAAAGTCTCCACCCACTACAACTAGGAGGAGGGAGTTAGAGATCTTCAGCTGCAGCTCTGCTAGGAAGGCCGGGGAGCGGCGGTGGTCCACCGGTCCGTATACAATTATGACCTTCCATTTGAGGTTCAGGGCACGCTCGAAGATCTCCATACTAACGAAGAATTCTCCCCGGTCCATGCCGCCCACCTCAAAGGTGGCATCCTTTACCCCTAACAGGATGCCGCCAGAGTGGCCAGTGGTCCCACTAGAAGGGAGCCAATGTCAAGCGAAGAGGTGGGAACTAAGACGTTCAAGCTCTTGAAGGGAGAACTCAGTGCGCAAGGTTTCCTGGATGGCAATGATGTCAATATGTTCGTCACGAATGTGCTCAATGAGTTGGCGGCGACGGCCGTCATGGCCGAAGCTGCGGATGTTCCAGAAAAGGGCCCGCATCTAAGCCCCCATCAGGGGCTGCTTGACCCCAGGACACGGGAAGCGCTTTGCGCGCGGAGAGCAGCAGTGCGCGAACGTGTGCGTCCACGGATCATCCCGTCGGCCACCGAAGGAGCCCGGACCGCGGGGGTGGCGGTCGATCCCTCGGGGGGCCGAAGTAAGCGAGCCCGGGTCTCAGCCAGCTTGCCATCCAGAATTTCATGGGCCCTAATGGCCTGCGATCTGCTCTAAGAGGGGACCAACTTCCCCCTGAAGACTATGGCCGAGTCGGTGGCCACCTTGGCGAGGTGGCCAAGAGGGGCGGCCTCAAGCGCGGAATGGAACAATTGGAAGAACTGGGAAGGGAGGGATCCACACTTGACTCGAGGTTCCGGACTGTCGCCCGGAGCTCAGCCCGCTCGGCGATGGACGGAGCCGGGCAGTCCGCCGGCCAGGTCGCATCGAGGCGGGCGCTGCGGCAGGAGGCCGTCACCGGCGTCGAGGTGGAGCGGGGCTGCCTGGCGTATGCCACCGTCGGAGGAGGGTGAGTGGAGGCCGGAGTGGTCACGACCACGGCCACCGGTGCGGTCGGAGAGGCAGGCGGGGCGAGGCGATCGTCAGAGGCCACCGGCGAGGGGGGCGGGCCGGTGAGCTCCAGGGTGTCGCCGGTCGCGGCCCCTGCGGGTGTGAGTGTCGGAGAAGGCGCGTTGGAGGCCTCGCACCCACCGCCACCCGTGGTAACCGGGGAGGTCAACCCAGGGGGGCGGGGGGTCCGGGCCCGGCGGCGAGGGGCGAAGGGCGGAGACGGCGTAGGGGGAGCGAGGCGACGAAGGCGGCGCCACGAGCAGGCCCACACTGGAGATGTCACTGGCCGACTCCGACGGAGACTAGGAGGGCACGATCGGCGGGGTGGCCAGGCGGAGGGCCACCGCGAGGTCTGCGGCCGACACTCGAGTGCGCCCCGCCCCGGAGCCGCCACGACCCGAAGGTGGGTTGACGGGCTCACGGGAGGGGGAGCGGGAGTGCTCCGACCCGTCCTCTTCATTCTCAGGGTCGTCGAGGCGGGAGTGGCGCGACCGTCTGTGGTGGGAGTCGTCAGCGTCAGCTGGGCCGCCCCCCAGGTGGCTGTCATCAGAGAAGCGGGGGCGGCCGACGTGGTTACTAGACCGAATTATATTTTGGGTCCAATTTTGATCATGTATTTGACTAAAAATATCTAAACTATATGCTACATAAAGTATGGAAAATGATTAGAATCATTCAGTCAATTCTACGCTCCATGTCTGCTGCGTCGAGAGCCAACCACGTGTCAGTCTAGTCTCACGCACCGCAACTCAAGATTTTGCAACATCGTCCATGTTTCTGAAACATAGGGAATGTTGCAGTGGCAACTCGACGGTGCAAATAATTTCTTTTTGCAACCTAATCTCTGTTATAAAAAAAAATCTGCAACAAAACCTCTGTTGTAAAAAAATATCTGCAACATGATCTGTGTTGCAAAAAAAAATCTACAACATAACCTTTGTTACAGATATTTTCTGCAACATGACCTCCGTTGCAAAAAAAAAAATCTGCAACACAACGTATGTTGCAAAAGTGAAGAACGACTCAGGCACTCGGCGCTAGATTAGTGCCAAATCCAACGACTTGCGAGGTGGCGGATCTTTCTAAAAGATCGCCGGCCGACACGTAGCACTCCCCATAAAGTATATTGTTAGATTTATATTTGAAAGAGGTTTTATATGGCATAATTTTTGTGACATATAGTTTACATTTTATTAGTTAATTTCATGGTCAAACTCTGGATCAAAATAAAAGGGGGGCTAATAAACCCGAACGAAGGGAGCAGACCAAGTCACCTCGCCATCGGCGGTAATAACAACACCCACAAAAACTTAATACTGCTCCTTTGTTCGACGTGAGTACAAGCAGCCTCAAAGCCGTTCGACCACACACATATTATTTTGTTTTGTTTTTGATTTTTTTATGTATTTCAACTCCAGGCGCCAAGATCAATCTAGGATACATTTTAAATATGTTTATATTTAAACATTTCATTCAACTTATTTCAGTTAATCTATTTCAGTGTATTCTTGAAACTAGTGAAATCACTTCATTTGAAATCAGTATAACATGTTTTTGAAACCAGTGAAATGTATTTTTGAGTGAAATGAGTGTTTTGAGTTTTAGTGAAATAATAGATTTTTTTCCCGGAATGAGTGAAATCTGTTTTTTTAATGAGTGAAACCAGTTTCTTGAATTAAGTGAAGTCAGTGCTTTTTGAAATTAGTGAAATAGTTTTTTGAAATGACTAAAATCTTTTTTTGAATTGTCTGAAGTAAAATTGTTACATTGATTGAAACCAGTGTTTCGAAATGAGTTTTCGAATTTAGTGAAACATGTTTTTTGAAATGAGTGAAAGTTTTAAAAATGAGTGGGTCGATTTAACTGAGTCGGTGTTTTCAAATGATTGATAACTTGTTTTTTAAAATGACTGAAAACTATTGCTTAATTGAGTGAACCCTTGATTTCAATTCAAATGGGTGAAATCTATTTATGAAAATGGGTTAAACCAGTTCTTTGAAATGGGTGAAAGTTGTTTTTGAAATGACTGAAATATGTGTTTTGAAATGACTGAAATAGATTTATTTAACGAGTTAAATCAGTTTTGAAGAAATGAGTGAGATATGTTATTTAGAAATGTGTGAAATGTTTTTCAAGTATTTTAAATCCATTTTAAATGTATCCAAAACCGGTCTTGCTCTAAAGGTCTTTGCGCCATGAGTTCAAATATATAAAAGGTTTGAAACCGTAATATTGGTCTAAGAGATATGAATCATTTAAGTAGCGAAGGTGAAATAAAAAGATGTATTTATTTAGAATGAATGGGTAGCCAATGCATGCAAGTCTATAAAATTGAGTTTTTTTTTATCATCCAAGATGCTAGTGTGTGCATGCAAATTTTCACGGTGAAATGACATCCATGACATCCCAGGAGCTCAAGACAAAATAAAATAAAACTGGGTCTCCAAGTGTCTTCTTTTCAAAGTTTCTCCGAGAGCCCATCATTTTTTACCTAGAGCTGCACTCTCCCAGCACACATGAGCATCTTAATCGCCAATAATAATAATCAGTTTTTTTTACTGTTTATGGGTGGATGTGGATGCGTTGAGCACCAAAACGTCATCCCTCTCCATGGGGCGACTAGACTTGTGAAGGCAAAAGCGATTAGTGAGAATGGAAAATAGCTTCTCGACCAAGATTAACGTTTGGACTGGCTGGTCAGTGGTCACTTTTTATTGGCGGTAACATCTCGCAGGCGGCAGGACTATTAACCTTTTTTTTAGGGTAGCAGGAACAATAACCTACTCCCTCTATTTTGAATTACTTGTCGCATGTATGGATGTATCTAGATGTATTTTAGTTCTAGATACATCCATTTCTGCGACGAATAATTTAGAACGAAGGGAGTAGTTATCATGTTTTCCTAAAAAAAACCTAGTTATCATGCTACTGTTATACGATACCAAACCACTCATATAAAATAATAATCGACGACCAGCATGATGATGCGGTAACTAACAAAATTAGTGAAGTGTTGTGTGGTTTGACTCTGTTTACGACATCATTGTCATGCATTATGCGTGTATGTTTAGTCCAAACGAAAAGAAGATTTGTTTAGAAAAAGTGGAAAAAAAGAGAAAATTCCCTTGGTGGAAGCGAGACATAATTCTCACCATGCATCATGCGCAGAGACCGCTTTGTAAATCTCACTTTGTTCTAGTGCACATGAAAATGAAAACCGAATCTTGCATACTAACTTTCTTCTAAAATAAGGGTCACTGATTTAGTAAAGCTTTGAATTAAAGTTAGTACTAAATCAACTATATTTATTTTGGAACGGATGGAGTACTGATTAATAGCTACTGAGCCTGTACTGTCTCAATTTTTTTTATAAAACTGTCTCAAAAAAAAAGCTACTGAGCCTGTAATTATTTTATCTATATGCGATTTATGGAGGCGTCGAGCCGTCGAGTGGCTAGCCACCATGTTTGTGATGCATGATCGAGGATTTTTTTACGTAAGTACGTACTCCTAACGTTAATTGTCTACCTGGCTTTGTTGAACCAGGTGCTCAGCGCAGTTTGACGTTCCTTTCGTTATTCGTTTTGGGTTGTGTGCATTTCAGCAGAGAGCTCCGGACTCTGGGGAGAAGGGTCTTGCACCATTTAGAGGCGTACGTGCTCGACCGTAGATGAGTATCCCTACACTCACCAAGCCAGCCATTGCAAAGTTGCGACGGTCATCTCGATTCTCGAACGACCAGATTCACCCGGCCGGTATGTGAACATTTCTTTTTGTAGAGTGGCCGGTATGTGAACCTTGTCAAAGGGGCCGTCCACGTTGAGTTTCAAAGGATGTGGCTGGGGCGTCACATCGTCAACACTCTAAATAGATAAAAAGGGGTGTATCTAGAACTAATATACATCTAGATACATCCCTTTTTATTTATTTTGGTGACAAGTATTTTCGGACGGAGGGAGTATTGTAGGCAACGGTGTTTCTCCTCATCAGCGACGTCTTTGTCACGTGGAGCGTAGGGTCCTACTTCAGCAGCACTTTGTCATTCAGAATATCGCGCACGACGACAAGTAGACAGGTAGGGAAAGGTTGGACGACGCACGAGGGGAAGCATCATACGACCACGTCGATGCCGTCCAATGCACGGTTACATCTCGTCAAAGGTAGAGGTGAGACGTGACGAGCCGATCCCACCATGTACTCCACTTGGCTACCAATGGTTTGGTTGAGCGTACAAGGAGCATTGGGAAAGATTCCCTGTGAGGATATATAGTTCGACGGAATAAGATTCTCCGTTTAGCTCTTGTTTTGATGGTGCGTCTAGTATTGTTGGTGGACGTGTGAAGGTGTGTCTTTGGTGGATCTGTTCAGATCTCGTCGTCATTCCTCTATGTGCATGTGTCTTTAAGTTGGATCATTTCTATCTATGTTATTCTTCATCGATGGCGGTTGCTGTTTTGATGTGCTGGACCTTTGAGGCCTTAACACGATGATTTTCCGACTGTCTACTACAACAAATTTTGCCCGGCTCCAGCAAGGGGGGAGGGGGGGGGGGATAGCAGCGCATCTTCGGCTCGCTTCAGTGCTTATAGTCATCGCTAGGTGATGTGCGGATCTAGATATGGTATAACTTTTATTATTTGTGATGTTTGTATTGCATGATTGAAGATGAATAGATCTGATGTTTTTCCGCAAAAAGAAAAAAATAGTCTTATAATCGGATATTCGATTAGGCTCCCATATCCACATACACCTGATATCCCTACCGTTGCCATGTCCCAAGATTCTCATTTCACCTTTGTTTTCACCGCCCCTTCGTCCAACCTTCTATGTATATGATAATCAATCATTTTAATTTATTTATCTTCTGAACCATTTTCACTTTAATTTACTTATCAAACTTGTAATCAAAATATAAGATAATTCATGGTCAGAATTGTTGAACATCTATTTACACAATCACATTTTTATTGACAGATAAATCACAAGCTAACGTGCTAGAATATTTATATCCCATTGCAACACACGGATATTGTTCTAGTTTAAAGAAAAAAAAAGGAGTACATGGCCTTTGCATCACATGATGTGCATAACCATTTTATTAAACGAGAATCAAGTTCAAATCATCCGAGTATTAGACGCAGTGGTGGAGCTCGCCGGGGCGGCTGCTCTGGCCATTCTTCACTAATTAGTACAAAGCAACCATGATTAGTGTTGCTAATTCCTTCGGCAAATGCTGGACCACGCTATGGTATAAAGTATTTGCCTCGACTCCTTGAGCTGGCTCCGCCACTGATGAGACGGTAATACAAATAGAAAGAAAACACGCACAAGCGGTCAAATATGAGATTACATATCTCATCCACATAATTTACAAGTGACGAATTGAATAAATCTTATGCAACCGTTTCTAGTCAGCAAGAGTGCTGGACCCAGAGGCAATAAACGCCCAAGCGTTCACATGCTACAGTGATGACCGCATATAATTTGAAGTAGCAACCATGTAAATAATCTGCAAGAAATTAACAATAGATCCGTTAAAATGAAAACAAAAAGAAGAACAACAAAAAAGAAACGCAAAAGTAAATAAACGAAAAAAAAGAACACTAGGAAACCAACAAAGAAAAACACACATAAGCGAACCAACCTGTGGTTGGATGGTTAAAGGGACTACGCAGTCCACTAGGGTTGAAGTCCTGGTGCTCGCATTATTCTTGAATTTATTTAAAGATTTCGGCGATGCGCTTTCAGTGGGAGGAGACGTTCCCGTCGATGACGAGGTGCCTATGGTGACTTCGTAAATTTCAAAATGACATGTCGGCTCAGTCTCTCGGAGGTGCTCATATGGGTAAGGTGTGCGTGTTTGTATTTATAAAGATGAGTGTATAGGTGTATGTATGAGCGCTTACGTCTGTACTGATGTTGAAAATAACACACATAAAGAAAGAAGAAAAAACCAACCTACAAGCTTCCTGAAACTGGATGGGAATCTATCAGACCTTCCTGAAGTGCTTCCAAAAAATGAGCTCGCATCACCTCTCCAAGAAAAATAAATGGGCAGGCCCAAGTCAGCACACGTGTGGGCGATCTGACTGATATGAAACCGGATGGGAAGCTACCAGGGGAACTCCTATCTGCCGCTTATTGCGGCAGAGTGTCGGGCAAACGCACGGACCTGTATGGAGAAGCGATCGAGCATTGTAGCATAAATTGCGAAAACAATGTGCAATCTCAGGGATAGAACCTGAGACCTCCGGCGTTAGAGCCTGTCGTGCTAGCCACCGGAGATAATGGCATGAATGCTTACATACCTGTGCAACTTACAAGAACCAAAAACAACGTAGATCTAAACATTTCCTTTTTCTTTATCTTTTTTTTCCTTTTTTATTTTTCGTGTTTTTGAATTATTTGTTCGACATTCCAAAAAAATGTTCTTGACACTGATTTTCTTCATAAATTCAAAAAATGTTCGTGTCGTCAGAAATTATTCGTATTTTTTTCAAAAAATGTTCAGTGTTTCAGCAATTGTTCATGCTCCTACAAATCAGTTTATTTTTTAAAAATAGAATGTGTTATGAAATGAAAACAAAATCAAATTATTTTTGAAAAAATACAATCGTTTTCGTAAAATGCAAACATTTCCTGAAAATCACCAACATATGAAGTTTTTTTAACTGGAAAAATCTTTTGAAACACTTAATATTTTTTGAAAATGTGAACATTTTTTAAGAATCCAAAAAAATTTGGTAATAGAAACACTTTTGAAATTTGCACATAGTTTTTGAAAACAGGAACAAATTTTGGAAACACAATTTTTTTGAAAATGCGAACATTTTATGAATCCGCGGAACAAATTTGAAAACATGAAAAAAATTGGGAAACACGAACATTTTTTAAAATTTGTGAACAATTTTTGGAAACACAAAAGGTTTTTGAAATGGCGAACATTTTTTGGAACTGCAGAACAAATTTGAAAACATGAACAATTTTGGGAAACACAAACCATTTTTGTTTTTGAAATGAGAACATTCTTTAAAATGAGAATTTTTTGAAACTCCAATTTTTTTCTAAAATTCAAAGGTTTTTACAAATTAATGAACAATTTTTAAAGACACGAACATGTTTTGAAATAAATACTAAAAAGGAAAAGGAAAGAAAAAGAAACAGAAAAAAGCGAAACTCAAAAACAGGAAAAAGGGAAAAGAAATCGAAAAGTCTAACACCCACACGTGTGGGCGTTAGCCAACTCGCGCACACGCATCCGTCGCCGTCCAGTAGCTGCTGCACGAATCTTGACACGATCTAGCTGATTTCGTGTGCCACGTAGGACAAGTCGATTGTGTGGTGTGTAAGAGGGGTCGCCCGCACGCCTGTTTCCTCTCCGCGGTCAACGGTTGCCACTCGGGGGCGTGCGGTGGGACTGCGGTTGCGCGCGCACGCGTCGCCCGAATGCGGTTGCCGTCTAACACGGCTCTCTACTTCACACCCCCATCATGCGCGGTTCCATTTACTCCCCCCACTTCTCTACTCACCCAACCCACCATCCGCAGCTGTTCATTCGATTGGAGGAGAAGCCGATAGGAGGAGGAGGCGGCGAAGGCGGGAGAGTCTACGGCATTCGCGACCATCGGTGGGGCTCGCCGGACCAGAGAGTCTACGCCGGAGTGCCCGCAGCTTGAAGGTAATGCTCCTCCCCGCGCTGACATTCCTCCCTGCATTTTCCCCTCTCCCCTCTACGGTGGATTTCTCCGCTCAAGATTCATAGTGATTACGGCGTAATCGTGGTGCTCCGGCGTTCCCGTCGGCGGCGGAGTCCCGTGTTTGCCGTTTAGGATGGCATTGCGTAGGTTCGTCGCCGCCGCGGTGGCAGTGATGCCGGTGTGGCTCGCCTGTCCGCAACCACATCCGGGTGTTGCGGTTCAATTTGAGCCGGCGTTTTTGTAGTTGTTAGTCATGCATTGCCTTGAAATGTTGTTGCCATTGGTGCAGGAAGTTTTTTGTTGGTTAATTTCCGGGTTTGATAGTTGGGATTGAATCCTAGATCTAGGTAGTTGTGTTTCAAAGTGAATTACAAAGGTAGCCATAGTAGTTCCAGAAACTGTATGCATTGGATGGCAACTAATTTCCTGATCAATCGTGTCAGTTGCCACAAACATGCTTGCCATGTGGCAACTAATTTTGTGAACACACAATGGCTGTTGCCATGCTGTAGGCAGCATAATGGGGTAAATTCACTGTATTGTAGACTGAATTTGCGTTTTGCCTTCTGACTTGTGATATATGAACATACATGGAAACTCATTTTTAATACGAGGTCAGGGTGTGTGTTGCCAGATTACATGTTGTGTGGTGGATGTTTTTATGCACTTTTTGAATTGTCCTGCACTTTTAGCATGGCAATTTGAACCTATCACACTTGCTTGTGAAGATATGGCAACTCATTTTTATATCAGGACAGGGTGTCAGTTGCCACATTATATGTTTGTGCATTGTAGTATGTGTCCCTTTTTGTTTCTAGTTTCTTTTGCGTTAACATGGCAACTTCAATATTTGTTAAATTGCCTTATGAACTATAGATTTTTAATGAAGCCAATGTGTTTAGTTGCCACATTTATTGTTGGACAATCGTAGGGGGCGTGGGTGTTCATAGTTATGTACTGTCTCGAAATGCTATTTTGCGAGTAGTGCAGGAAGTTTTTTGTTGACGAATTTCAGGTTATGATAGTTGCCAATGAACTCTAGATCTAGGTAGTTGTATTTCAAAGTGCAGTAAGAAGGTAGACATGATAGTTTCAGTAACTATCTGCACTGGATGGCAACTAATTCCCTGATCAACTGTGTCAGTTGCCACAAATATGTTTTCCATGCGGTAACTATTTGTGTGCACACACTATGGCTGTTGCCATGCTGTAGGCCTGATAAAGTGTAGTAAATAGGTAGTCATGGCAGTTTCAGCAACTATGTGCACTGGATGGCAACTAATTTCCTGATCAAATGTGTCAGTTGCCGCAAGTATGATTTTCATGTGGCAAGTATTTCTGTTAACACACTAAGGCTGTTGCCATGATATAGGCAGGATAATGTGGCAAATTCTCTGTACAATACACTCACTTTTTGTGTTTGCCATACTGACTTGTAATATCTGAACATATTTGGCCGTACTACATGGCAACTCATTTTTTAATATGAGGTCAGTTTGTGAGTTGCCACATTACAGGTTGTTCAGTAGATGTTTTCAACGCTTTTTGAATTGTATTGCATTTTAACATGGCAATTTCAACCTAGTACATTCGCCTTTGAATATATGACAACTCATTTTTTGTAAGAGGACAGAGTGAGAGTTACCACATTATATGTTGCCACATTATATGTTACCATAATATATGGCAACCTAGTACTTTTTGCCACTTTCAATTGAGCCTTTGTGGCAAGCACATTCTGTTAGGTGGCAACTGCTTGCTACCTCTTAAGCACTGCGTTGGTTTTCCCCGAAGAGGAAGGGATGATGCAGCAAAGTAGTGTAAGTATTTCCCTCAGTTGTTGAGAACCAAGGTATCAATCCAGTAGGAGGCTACGCACGAGTCCCTCGTACCTGCACAAAACAAATAAATCCTCGCAACCAACGCGAATAGGGGTTGTCAATCCCTACACGACCACTTACGAGAGTGAGATATGATAGATATGATAAGATAATATTTTTTGTATTTTTGTGATAAAGATGCAAAGTAAAATAAAGGCAAAGTAAAAAAGCAAAGGAAATAACTAAGTAGTAGGAGATTAATATGATAAAGATAGACCCGGGGGCCATAGGTTTCACTAGTGGCTTTTCTCGAGAGCATAAATATTCTACGATGGGTGAACAAAATACTGTTGAGCAATTGACAGAATTGAGCATAGTTATGAGAATATCTAGGTATGATCATGTATATAGGCATCACGTCCGACACAAGTAGACCGACTCCTGCCTGCATCTACTACTATTACTCCACTCATCGACCGCTATCCAGCATGCATCTAGAGTATTAAGTTAAAAACAGAGTAACGCCTTAAGCAAGATGACATGATGTAGAGGGATAAACTCAGGCAATATGATGAAAACCCCATCTTGTTATCCTCGATGGCAACAATACAATACGTGCCTTGCTGCCCCTACTGTCACTGGGAAAGGACACCGCAAGATTGAACCCAAAGCTAAGCACTTCTCCCATTGCAAGAAAGATCAATCTAGTAGGCCAAACCAAACTGATAATTAGAAGAGACTTGCAAAGATAACCAATCATACATAAAAGAATTCAGAGAAGATTCAAATATTATTCATAGATAGACTTGGTCATAAACCCACAATTCATCGGTCTCAACAAACACACCGCAAAAAGAAGATTACATCGAATAGTTCTCCACAAGAGAGGGGGAGAACATTGTATTGAGATCCAAAAAGAGAGAAGAAGCCATCTAGCTAATAACTATGGACCCGTAGGTCTGAGGTAAACTACTCACACTTCATCGGATGGGCTATGGTGTTGATGTAGAAGCCCTCCGTGATCGATGCCCCCTCCGGCGGAGATCCGGAGCAGGCCCCAAGATGGGATCTCGTGGATACAGAAAGTTGCGGCGGTGGAATTAGGTTTTTGGCTCTGTTTCTGATCGTTTGGGGGTACGTAGGTATATATAGGAGGAAGGAGTACGTCGGTGGAGCAACAGGGGGCCCACGAGGGTGGAGGGCGCGCCTGGGGGGGGGGGGGGGTAGGCGTGCCCCCTACCTCCTGGCCTCCTCTTTTGTGTCTTGACGTAGGGTCCAAGTCTCCCGGGTCTTGTTCGTTGAGAAAATCACGTTCCCGAAGGTTTCATTCCGTTTGGACTCCGTTTGATATTCCTTTTCTTCAAAACCCTAAAACAGGCAAAAAATAGCAATTCTGGGTTGGGCCTCCGGTTAATAGGTTAGTCCCAAAAATAATATAAAAGTGGAAAATAAAGCCCAATAATGTCCAAAACAGTAGATAATATAGCATGGAGCAATAAAAAATTATAGATACGTTGGAGACGTATCAAGCATCCCCAAGCTTAATTCCTGCTCGTCCTCGAGTAGGTAAATGATAAAAACAGAATTTTTGATGCGGAGTGCTACTTGGCATAATTTTAATGTAATTCTTCTTAATTGTGGTATGAATATTCAGATCCGAAAGATTCAAGACAAAAGTTTAATATTGACATAAAAATAATAATACTTCAAGCATACTAACAAAGCAATTATGTCTTCTCAAAATAACATGGCCAAAGAAAGTTATCCCTACAAAATCATATAGTCTGGCTATGCTCTATCTTCACCACACAAAATATTTAAATCATGCACAACCCCGATGACAAGCCAAGCAATTGTTTCATACTTTTGACATTCTCAAAACTTTTTCAATCTTCACGCAATACATGAGCTTGACCCATGGATATAGCACTATAGGTGGGATAAAGTGGTGGTTGTGGAGAAGACAAAAAGGGAGAACATAGTCTCACATCAACTAGGCGTATCAACGGGCTATGAAGATGCCCATCAATAGATATCAATGTGAGTGAGTAGGGATTGCCATGCAACGGATGCACTAGAGCTATAAGTATGTGAAAGCTCAAAAAGAAACTAAGTGGGTGTGCATCCAACTTGCTCGCTCATGAAGACCTAGGACATTTTGAGGAAGCCCATCATTGGAATATGCAAGCCAAGTTCTATAATGAAAAATTCCCACTAGTAAATGAAAGTGATAACATAGGAGACTCTCTATCATGAATATCATGGTGCTACTTTGAAGCACAAGTGTGGTAAAAGGATAGTAGCATTGTCCCTTCTCTCTTTTTCTCTAATTTTTTATTTTATTTATATTTGGGCCTTTTCCCTTTTTTATGGCCTCTTTTCTTTTCTTTTTTTTATTTTTCGTCTGGAGTCTCATCCCGACTTGTGGGGGAATCATAGTCTCCATCATCCTTTTCTCACTAGGACAATGCTCTAATAATGATGATCATCACACTTTTATTTTTCTTACAACTCAACAATTACAACTCGATACTTAGAACAAAATATGACTCTATATGAATGCCTTCGGCGGTGTACCGGGATATGCAATGAATCAAGAGTGACATGTATGAAATAATTATGAATGGTGGCTTTGCCACAAATACGATGTCAACTACATGATCATGCTAAGCAATATGATAATGATGGAGTGTGTCATAATAAATGGAACGGTGGAAAGTTATTGAAGGAAATATGCCCTAGAGGCAATAATAAAGTTATTATTTATTTCCTTATATCATGATAAATGTTTATTATTCATGCTAGAATTATATTAACCGGAAACATAATACATGTGTGAATACATAGACAAACAGAGTGTCACTAGTATGCCTCTACTTGACTAGCTCGTTGATCAAAGATGGTTATGTTTCCTAACCATAGACATGAGTTGTCATTTGATTAACGGGATCACATCATTAGGAGAATGATGTGATTGACTTGACCCATTCCGTTAGCATAGCACTTGATCGTTTAGTTTGTTGCTATTGCTTTCTTCATGACTTATACATGTTCCTATGACTATGAGATTATGCAACTCCCGTTTACCGGAGGAACACTTTGTGTGCCACCAAACGTCACAACGTAACTGGGTGATTATAAAGGTGCTCTACAGGTGTCTCCGAAAGTACTTGTTGGGTTGGCGTATTTCGAGATTAGGATTTGTCACTCCGATTGTCGGAGAGGTATCTCTGGGCCCTCTCGGTAATGCACATCACTTAAGCCTTGCAAGCGTTGCAACTAATGAGTTAGTTGCAGGATGATGTATTACGGAACGAGTAAAGAGACTTGCCGGTAACGAGATTGAACTAGGTATTGAGATACCAACGATCGAATGTCGGGCAAGTAACATATTGATGACAAAGGGAAGAACGTATGTTGTTATGCGGTCTGACTGATAAAGATCTTCGTAGAATATGTGGGAGCCAATGTTCCGCTATTGGTTATTGACCGGAGACGTGTCTCGGTCATGTCTACATTGTTCTCGAACCCGTAGGGTCCGCACGCTTAAGGTTTCGATGACATTTATATTATGAGTTTATGAGTTTTGATGTACCGAAGGAGTTCGGAGTCCCGGATGAGATCGGGGACATGAGGAGGAGTCTCGAAATGGTTGAGACGTAAAGATCGATATATTGGACAACTATATTCGGACATCGGAAAGGTTCCGAGTGATTCGGATATTTTCGGGAGTACCGGGGAGTTACGGGAATTCGTATTGGGCCTTAATGGGCCATACGGGAAAGAAGAGAAAGGCCTCAAAGGGTGGCCGCACCCCTCCCCATGGGCTGGTCCGAATTGGACTAGGGAGGGGGGGCTCCCCCTTCCTTCCTTCTCCTTTTCCCTTCCTCTTTTCCTATTTCATATGGGAGGGGGAATCCTACTAGGACTAGGGAGTCCTAGTAGGACTCCACACTTGGCGCGCCCCCTCCTAGGGCCGGCCTCCTCCTCCCTTGCTCCTTTATATACGCGTGCAGGGGGGCACCCCAAAGACACAACAATTAATCATTGATCTCTTAGCCATGTGCGGTGCCCCCTTCCACCATAATCCTCGATAATATTGTAGCGGTGCTTAGGCGAAGCCCTGCGACGATAGAACATCAAGATCGTCACCACGCCGTGGTGCTGACGGAACTCTTCCCCGACATTCTGCTGGATCGGAGTCCGGGGATCGTCATCGAGCTGAACGTGTGCTAGAACTCGGAGGTGCCGTAGTTTCGGTGCTTGATCGGTCGGGCCGTGAAGACGTACGACTACATCAACCGCGTTGTGCTAACGCTTCCGCTTTCGGTCTACGAGGGTACGTAGACAACACTCTCCCCTCTCGTTGCTATGCATCACCATGATCTTGCGTGTGCGTAGGAATTTTTTTGAAATTACTACGTTCCCCAATAAATATATCTTGGAATGGCTATGGAAATGCCATAATAGGTAGGTATGGTGGCTATTTTGAGGAAGGTATATGGTGGGTGTATGATACCGACGAAAGGTGCGCGGTATTAGAGAGGCTAGCAAAGGTGGAAGGGTGAGAGTGCGTATAATCCATGGACTCAACATTAGTCATAAAGAACTCATATACTTATTACAAAAATCTACAAGTTATCAAAGCAAAGTATTACGCGCATGCTCCTAGGGGGATAGATTGGTAGGAAAAGACCATCGCTCGTCCCCGACCGCCACTCATAAGGAAGACAATCAATAAATAAATCATGCTCCGACTTCATCACATAACGGTTCACCATGCGTGCATGCTACGGGAATCACAAGCTTCAACACAAGTATTTCTCAAATTCACAACTGCTCAACTAGCATGACTTTAATATCACCATCTTTATATCTCAAAACAATTATCAAGCATCAAACTTCTCATAGTATTCAACACACTCATAAGAGAATTTTATTATTCTTGAATACCTAGCATATTAGGATTTTAAGCAAATTACCATGCTATTGAGACTCTCAAAATAATCTAAGTGAAGCATGAGAGATCAATAGTTTCTATAAAACAAATCCACCACCGTGCTCTAAAAGATATAAGTGAAGTACTAGAGCAAAATTATATAACTCAAAAGATATAAGCGAAGCACATAGAGTATTCTAACAAATTCCAAATCATGTATGGCTCTCTCAAAAGGTGTGTACAGCAAGGATGGTTGTGGTAAACTAAAAGGTAAAGACTCAAATCATATAAGGCGCTCCAAGCAAAACACATATCATGTGGTGAATAAAAATATTGCTCCAAGTAAAGTTACCGATAGAAGTAGACGAAAGAGGGGATGCCTTCCGGGGCATCCCCAAGCTTTGGCTTTTAGGTGTCCTTAGATTATCTTGGGGGTGCCATGGGCATCCCCAAGCTTAGTCTCTTGCCACTCCTTGTTCCATAATCCATAAAATCTTTACGCAAAACTTGAAAACTTCACAACACAAAACTTAAAGTAGAAAATCTCGTGAGCTCCGTTAGCGAAAGAAAACAAAAGACCACTTTAAGGTACTGTAATGAGCTCATTCTTTATTTATATTGGTGTTATACCTACTGTATTCCAACTTCTCTATGGTTTATAAACTATTTTACTAGCCATAGATTTATCAAAATAAGCAAACAACAAATGAAAAACAGAATCTGTCAAAAACAGAACAGTCTGTAGTAATCTGTAGCTAGCGCAAGATCTGGAACCCCAAAAATTCTAAAATAAATGTCTGGACGTGGGGAATTTATCTATTAATCATCTGTAAAAATAATTAACTAAATAGCACTTTCCAAATAAAAATGACAGCAGTTCTCGTGAGCGCTAAAGTTTCTGTTTTTTACAGCAAGTTCAATAAGACTTTCCTCAAGTCTTCCCAACGGTTACTTGGCACAAACACTAATTAAACACAAAAACACAACCAAAACAGAGGCTAGATAAATTATTTATTACTAAATAGGAGCAAAAAGCAAGGAATAAAAATAAAATTGGGTTGCCTTCCAACAAGCGCTATCGTTTAACGCCCCTAGCTAGGCATAACAAGCAAGGATAGATCTAGGTATTGCCATCTTTGGTTGGCAATCCATAAGTGGCTCTCATAATAGATTCATAAGGTAATTTAATTTTCTTTCCAGGAAAGTGTTCCATGCCTTTCCTTAATGGAAATTGGAATCTAATATTTCCTTCCTTCATATCAATAATTGCACAAATCGTTCTAAGAAAAGGTCTAACAAGAATAATAGGACATGAATGATTACAATCTATGTCAAGAACAATAAAATCTACGGGCACATAACTCCTATTTGCAACAATAAGAACATCATTAATTCTTCCCATAGGTTTCTTAATAGTGGAATCCGCAAGGTGCAAGCTTAGAGAGCAATCATCAAAATCACGGAAACCTAACAAATCACACAAAGTCTTTGGAATCGTGGAAACACTAGCACCCAAATCACACAAAGCATAGCATTCATGATCTTTAATTTTAATTTTAATAGTTGGTTCCCACTCATCATAAAGCTTTCTAGGGATAGTAACTTCCAATTCAAGTTTTTCTTCATAAGATTGCATCAAGGCATCAACGATATATTTAGTAAACGCTTTATTTTGACTATAAGCGTGAGGAGAATTTAGCACGGATTGCAAAAAGGAAATACAATCAATCAAAGAGAAATTTTCATAATTAAATTCCTTGAAATCCATAATAGTTGGTTTAGCAACATCTAGGGTTTTATTTTCTTCAATCCCACTTTTATCAATTTTAGCATCAAGATCAACAAATTCCGAATTCTTGGAACGCCTTCTAGGTAAAGGTGGATCATATTCAGTCCCATCATTATCAAGATTCATATTTCAAAACAAATATTTAATAGGGGACACATCAATAACTTTTAGATCTTCATCATTATTTTCATAGCAACTAGAAGAACACGCTCTTATAAAGGCATCTTTCTTAGCACGCATCCTAGCGGTTCTTTATTTGCACTCATCAATGGAAATTCTCATGGCTTTGAGAGACTCATTGATATCATGCTTAGGTGGAATATACCTAAGTTTCAAAGAATCAACATCAAGAGAAATTCTATCAACGTTCCTAGCCAAATCATCAATCTTAAGCATTTTTTCTTCAATCATAGCATTGAAATTATTTTGTGAAGTAATAAATTCTT